>NW_023649326.1:0-33232 GCF_015228065.2 Penaeus monodon | reverse complement strand
GGGGGGGGCATGGGGGGGAGATGAGGGAGGAGTGGGAGGGAGAGGAGGAAGAAAAATGAGGAGGGAGAGGGATGAAGAGAAAATGAGTTTGGAAGGCAGGAGAGAGAGACGAGGAAGGAATGAGCAGGGAGTGAGAGACAGAGAGAGGAGGTAGAGACGAGACAAATTAGTTTAGTTAATTCCATTTCTTACAATAGTATTCTTGGTGTGACAAGCGTCGTATTCTGCGCTCAAATTACCCCTGTGTGCAAGGAATGGCGACGATGCGGGAGGATTGAACGCAGGTCAGCAGAGGGAAAACGCTAGCTCTGCACTACACAGCAAGAGAGGGAGAGGGGAGGAGGAGGAGGGAGGGAGGGGAGAGAGGGGGGAAGGAGGAGGGGAGGAGAGAGAGAGAGAGAGAGAGAGAGATGAGAGAGAGAGAGAGAGAGAGAGAGAGAGGAGAGAGAGAGAGAGAATTAAAGAGATACGCAGAAAGAGAGAGAGAGAATGAAAGAGATACAAGAGAGAGCAGAGAGAGATAGAGAGAGATGAGAGAAGAGAGAGAGAGAAGAGTGAGAGAGAGAGAGAGAGCGAGAGAGAAGACATAAAGAAAGAAAAATGAGAGAAGTCGTATCTTACCTTTTACAAACGGTAAATTTCCTCCTTTCAAAAGTGCGTAATGAAGAGCAAAGTGAGGAGATAGATAACCCAGTCTAAAATAATTGCTATAATAAGAGTAGAGAGAGAATAAAAAGGGAGAGGGATATAGGAAGAAAGAGAGATGAGAGAGAGAGAGAGAGAGAGAGAGAGAGAGGAGAGAGGAGAGAGAGAGAGAAGAGAGAGAGAGAGAGGACACACACACTATATTTTATATATATATATATATATATATATATATATATATATAATATATATAAAAGAGAGAGAGGAGAGAGAGAGTCAGAGAGACAGATATAAAGACGGATAGACCAGATAAAAAGAGAGAGAGAGAAAGCGTCTAATAAAAGTAGATATGTAGTTAAGAAGAAAAACTGAAAACTGAAAATAAAATGACTGTAAAAGCAGGAAATGAGGGGAACAGAAAGATGGATTTTGAGCGAAATTAATGAAGAGAAGGAAAAGTAGCAGGGAGGACGTAGGGGAGAAGGAAGAGCTAAGGAGGAGAAAGAATAGGTAAGGACGAGGAAGAGGAAGAGGAAGAGCAGAGGATAGACAGGGAGATAGATATCAAAGATCAAAAAGACTTAGTCAAATCTAGCCCAGACATTGCTTAGTATCGTTAATCGAAAATTAATCTGTAGATTCTGCTCAGCTATATTAATCATATTAATTAATCGAAAATTAATCTCACTGTATTTTGTTCAGTTATATTAATCATATTACATCATATCTAATACAGTATATTTTATGCACTGAGCATCTGTATTCAACATATGTCATATATTAGGTATTGCAGTATTTTAACAAAATCATATTATATTAGGTCAAAAGTATTTGTCAGAGCATTTGGCATCACAATAAATATGATATCCTAATACTCGCTAGATACATTAACACTGAAGTAATAATGTGTAATATCCGTTACTAATGACCTTGCTCTATCAGCCAATGATAAAACAATAATCAATATACAATATTAATGAAATAGATATAGCGATGATAATTGTGATGAAGGAGATAGTGAGACTGATAACAATGAAGTGAAAATAATTTTGGCAGTGATGATAAGAAACTGACAGTACAAAAGCACATTATTTTATGTCACCAAAATCTGATCAGTAATAAAGGATTTCATGTAATATAATCTATAACAACACAACAAAAACAAAAGGACAAATAAGATTTAGATCTCCATATAACAGTCAAAAGGAATTTCAATGTGGACATCAGTCCTAACAAACCGTCTAAGTGTTTTTCTTTAATTTTCCTCTACTAGTCTTGTGTGAAATGAAATTAATTGCTAGAATCTCCACCCGAAGGCGAATATACCTGTATAAACAATGCCAATTAAACATTTTCCAAGGGATTAATGAAACGACAATGCATTCAGGGTTTCACTTCCATAATTCCTGTTATATTAATTTACATATTGTAAGACCTTGTATCAGTCTATCAAAGGACACCATATGTGTATTATCCCAATTTGTGTACTATAAAAGATGACAGACAGAGAGAGTTGAGCAAACAAGCGAGAGAGAGAGAAGAGAAGAGAAAAGAGGAGAGGAGAGGAGAAGAGAAGAGAAGAGAAGAGAAGAGAAGCGAAGAGAAGAGAAGAGAAAGAGGAGAAGAGAAGAGACGAGACGAGAAGAGAAGAGAAAAGCAAAGATAAGAGAGGAGAAGATAAGAGAAGAAAGAAAGAAAGAAAGAAAGAAAGAGAGAGAGAGAGAGGAGAAAAAACTGAAAATTGCGAATATTACTTGACACAAAAGTGAATTGACGTTACATACAATTACCTCGTAATACTTTCTCGAGCATCATTATTCATGCAATATCCAAATACCAAAATAATAATAAAAAACACATCAAAAAAGAGGAAGAGAACGAAGCCAAAAAAAAAGAAAGAAATAGACATAGAAAAAACTGAAAAAGGGTTTTTAAATTTAACTACATCCCAAATATATGAGGAGAATCAACGCCCACAAAATGTAAAGAGAAAAACAAAAAAAAAAAAGCCCCGGAAAGTTAGATATTTTTTGGGGACTGACGTATTTGATAATAAGTAAAAAAAAGGAAAGACGAAAACAAGGGAAGAGAGGGAAAAAAAAAAGAAAATGTCTAGCAACAGAATTATTTTAACACCCAAAAAGATATAGAAACTATGAAGAGAAGAAAGATAAAAAGGAAAAATAGAAAAGAATGAAAAAAAAGATAAGAAAAAAGGAAAGAAATTTTTTGTTAGGACATCAGTCCCCAAACGCTAATGTTTTTCTTTAATTTTTCCCCAATAGTCTTGTGTGAAATGAAATTAATTGCTAGAATCTCCACCCAAGGCGAATTACCTGTATAAAAAAATGCCAATTTAAAAATTTTCCAAGGGATTAAAGAAAAGACAATGCATTTTAGGGTTTCACTTCCTAAATTTCCCGTTATATTTTTTAAATTTGTAAGACCTTGTAAGTCATCAAAAGGGCACCATATTGTATTTTCCCAATTTTTTTCTATAAAAAAGACAGAAGAGAGAGTTTAGCAAGCAAGCGAGGAGAGGAAAAGGGAAAAGAAAAAAGGGGAGGAGAGAGAAGAGAAAGAAAGAAAGGGCAAAAAGAAAAGAAAAAAGAGAAAGAAGAGAAAGAGAAAAAAGAAAAGAAAAAAAAAAAAGAAAAGAAAAAGAAAAAAAAAGAAAAAAAAAGAGAAGAGAAGAGAAAAAAAGAGAAAAAAAAAGAAAAGAAAAGAAAAGAAAAGAAAAAAAAGGACGGGAGAAAAGAAGAGAAAAGAAAAAAATAAAGAGGGGAAAATAAGAAAGGAAAAAAAGAAAGAAAAAAAGAGAAAAAGAGAGAGAGACAAAACTGAAAATTGCGAATATTATTGACACAAAGTGAAATTTAGTTTAAAACAATTACCTCGTAATACTTTCTCGAGCATCTTTATTCATCAATATCCAAATACCAAAATAAAATAAAAACACATCAAAAAAGAGAAGAGAAACGAAGCCAAAAAAAAAGGGAAAAAAATAGGGCATAGAAAATGCTGAAAGGTATTATATATTTATACTACATCCAAATATTTTGAGGAGAATCAACGCCTCACAAAATGTTTAAAAAAGAAAAAACAAAAGAAATAGACCAGGAAAATTACGTATATTTTTTGGTGACTGACAGTCATTAGATAATAAGATAATAAGAAGGAAGACGAAAACAAGGAAGAGAGGAAATAAAAGAAAGTGATCTAGCAAGCAAACGAATATTATTATAACCAAACCAATAAAGATATAGAAAGCTATGAGAGAGATAGAAAGATAAAAAAGGAAAGATAGAATGATATGAAACAAAAGATAAGAAAATAGGAAAGAAACTTGTTTGTTAGGACACAGTCCCCAACAAACCGTCTAAGTGTTTTCTTTAATTTTCCTCAACTAGTCTTGTGTGAAAAGAAATTAATTGCTAGAATCCCACCCGAAGGCGAATATACCTGTATAAACAATGCCAATTAAACATTTTCAAAGGGATTAATGAAACGGACAATGCATTCAGGGTTTTACTTCCATAATTCCTGTTATATATTTACATATTGTAAGGGCCTTGTAAACAGTCTATCAAAGGACACCATATGTGTATTATCCCAATTTGTGTACTATAAAAGATGAAGACAGAGAGAGTTGAGCAAGCAAGCGAGAGAGAGAGAAGAGAAGAGAAAAAGGAGGGGGAGGAGAAGAGAAAAGAAGAGAAGAAAAGAGAAGAGAAGAGGGGAGAAGAGAAAAGAGAAAAAAAGAAAGAAAGAAAAGAAAGAGAAAAAAAGAGAAAAGAAGAGAAGAGAAGAGAAGAGAAGAGAAGAGAAGAGAAAAAGAAGAGAAAAAAAAAGAGAAAAGAAAAGAAAAGAAAAGAAAAGAAAAGAAGAGGACGAGCAGAGAAGAGAAGAGAAAAGAAAGATAAGAGAGGAGAAGATAAGATAAGAGAAGAAAGAAAGAAAGAAAGAAAGAAAGAAAGAGAGAGACAAAACGAAAATTGCGAATATTACTTGACACAAAAGTGAATTGACGTTAATACGATTACCTCGTAAAACTTTCTCGAACATCATTATTCATGCAATTCCAAATACCAAAATAATAATAAAAAAACAAATCAAAGGAGAAGAAGAGAAAGAAGCGAAAAAAAGAAATAAACATAGAAAATAGCTGAAAGGTATTATTTATACTACATCCAAAAAATTATGAGGAGAATCAACGCTCACAAAATGGAAAAGAGAAAAAACAAAAAGAAATAGACCAGGAAAGTTAACCCTATATTTTTTTTGGGGACTGACGGTCATTAGATAATAAGATAATAAGAAAGAAAGACGAAACAAGGAAGAGAGGAAATAAAAGGAAATGATATAGAAAGATGCGAATATTATTATAACCCAAAACCAATAAAGCTATAGGAAAGCTATGAGAGAGATAGAAAGATAAGAATGAAGATAGAATGATAAGAAACAAAGAAAGAGATAGAGAGATAAAAAAGGATGATATAAAAGATAAGAAAGGAAAAGAAAGAAGAATAAGAATGCAAGAGATATAAAGATAAGAAAGAGGGGCAAGAAAGATAGGAAAGAAAGAGATAGAAAGATAAAAAAAGAAGAAATAAAAATAAAAGAAAGAAAAAGGGAGAAAAAAAATAGGAAAAAAAGGGGGATAGAAAGATTGGAAAAAAAGAATAAAATTAGAAAGAAAGAGAAAGAACGAAAAGAAAAGAGAGATAGAAAGATGAGAAAAAAGAGAAAAAAACAAAAAAAAAAGAAAGAGATAGAAAGGGAAAGAAAAAAAGAGGTAAAAAAATTAAAAAGGGGGAAAGAGATAAAGAATAAAAAAAAAGAGACAGAGAAATAAGAAAGAGAGATATAGAAAGATAAAAAAAAGAGTTTTAAAAAACATGAGAAAAAAGGAATAAGTAAAAAAGATAAAAAAGGATAGAAAGGGGAAAAAGAGATAAAAAATAAAAAAAAGGGAAAAAAAGGAGATAAAAGAAAAAAGGAGAAAAAAGGGACTCAAAAAGTTCCCAGAATTTTTGTGGTGGTTGAAAGTTATCATTTAAAAAATAGAAAAATACAAAGTTAAAAATTTAAAAACATACATTAAAGGAGGGGAAGGGGAAGAGGGGAGAGAAAGAAAAAGGGGGGAAGAAAAAAAACCCAGAAAGTTGCGGTTTCTTTGGGGGCTAAATTAATTAATTTAAAAAAAAAACCAAAATACCGGGGGCCCAAATATAAAAACATTAAAAGAGGGAAAGAAAAGGGAGAGAGAAAAGAAAAAAGAAAGAAATGGACAAAAAAAAAATTGCAAATAATCTTTAGGATCAAAATTCATCAGCTGAAAAAATTAATAATAGCATACATTAAAAGGGGTTTGGGTTAAAAAGAAAAAAAAGAAATTCTTATGTTGCGTAGGTTTGTGCCCTCAGTATCGGGCGGGTTTCCCAGCCTTGGTGAAAAAGGGAAAAAACACAAGGGGCACAAATATCAGTTTATTTTTTCCTAAGGAGTTTAAAAGGGGGACAGCATAACAATAATAAAGGGCGATGCCCCCGGGTTTTGGGCTCGCCCCTGCCTCCGACGCCCTCTGGGCCAGCGTCCACGCGCTGCCAGGCGTAAAACCTAACAATGTCGTACTTTTTGAATACCACACATCTCCCCCCCCCCCTTTACGCTCACAGCCCTTAGGGGGTCTTGAGGGGTTCCCCCCTAGTTTTCGGGGAAAAGGTATGTCAGCTGCGGGGGTAGGTTCCCTCCGGTCCGAAGTAGAGCGGGTGGAGGGGACATCGTTGGGCGGAGGAAACGGCGATTTCTCCCCAACTGGGGCCAAAATTGGTAACCGGATTGGTAGTCCCGTGACTTCCCCGTTTCCCCAAAAATGTATCTAACTTTTCCTCCCTTTTTTATGCGGGGGTCCTGGAACGTACCTCTTCCCCAAAAACAATAGGGGGCGATTTGGGGGGGCCTCGTTCATCGTAGCGAGTCCGGCGCCCTGGACAGTGCAGCTGTCGGCGGTCAAAAGGCTCTCGTCCCCTGGCCTGCCTTTCACCCGTAAAAGTTTTGGCCCATGGGGGATGCATGAACGAAGAGGGCGGCCAAAAAAAAATCTGGGCGGAGAGCGACCTGTGGGTTTGGGGGTTTTCCCTAGCTCAAAAAGTCCCTTTTGAATGCCTGCAGCGAAAACCCCCTGGGGGGGCCACCTTGAGAATGAGGTGCTTATGTTTTTTAAGCTCCCTCAGCAAAAGCCATTCGATGAGGGTAATGAGGTTTTGGGACTTGTAGTGGGGACTCCCCAACGTCCAGGAATGTGAAAAAACCCCCGGTAGTAAAATAAAGGGCCCACAGTCTTTTGGGAGTTTACAGGTCCCGCCCACGTCTCAAAAACAGGGGCCGGAAGTAGCGTATGGTAGCGGCAGATGGAAATCTAAAACGGCAGGGTACAACTGCGGGCCAAAGGCCTGAGAGTTGGGAAAGCTTTAGACGGGGAAAGGAATTTTCCCTGCTAGGGTGAAGAAGTCGCGAAAAGATGGAGGGGCCTGGGGGGGGGTTTTGTGCATAACAATAGTTCTTGGGGTTGAATGGACAGCAGGGATCTGGCACAAGCTGAAGTGAGACAATTTTGGTGAAAATTCGATTTTGATAAAAAGGCCGGGTTAATCTCCTGTCATGCGGATTTTGGTAGATTCTCGTTTCCCAGTGGTTTTGAACCCCGGGCCAAGACGCGGCGACGAAGGGCTGCGGGAACTACTTTTTGCAAGCACCTTTACGGGACGAGGTCCCCATCATGTAGATTTTTCTTCGAATTTTCCAGTATTGGGCGAAAGGGGCGTTTTTTCAAGGAAAAAGGGGTTTATGGGGAAAAACCTTGCCAGAACCTTGTATTTAGTTCATATAGGCTGGGTCGCGCAAAGCTGCTTGCTGGATTTCCTCTAGTGTCAGGTCCTCTTGCTAAACCCGCTTGGGGAAACTGAGGGGAACTCCATTGTTTTAAAGAGTTACTATGCTTCTAACTTTAAATGCTGGCCCAGCACAACAGCTCATTTTCAGGCTTTGGCCGATTGGGGGAGATTTGGAAAAGGGGCTTTGGGGAGGCACAAACCCTTTTTCCTGCATGCCCTTGTGGAAGGAGAAGGCTAAAACCCTTTCCTTTTTGAGACTTTGGGGGCTTGGGGTTTTCTATGGCGTCTTGAAAAGTAATGGTAAAATTTGGGAACCCAAAGTGGGCGATGGTAAAGGTCCCAGGCAAAAATGCTGCACCCCAAAACAGCTAAAATTGCACTTTAAAAGGGCCCACACAACAGCAAGGATTTCCATTTCTATAGGGGCCAATCAGGTTCAGCATCTGTAAGGAAAAACCCACACTAAAAACTGGGACAGTTGTCCTCCCCCTGGTCCGGGCAAGGGGGCATACCCAAAAACCCCCCTCCCGGGAAGGAGGCATGGGTTTGCAGAACAGGGGGGAGGGTGGGATTGAATAAAGTGAAAAAGGGGGGACTTGAAAGGGCTTGCTTGTCTTTATTAAAGGGCCTGATCTTTGATCAGTATTCCAAAGTGAAAGTTTCTTTTTTGGGGCTCATCAAAGGGCCGGAGAGGAGGGCAGCGGCGGCTATATCGTGGAAAAAACCCGCAAGCTGGTTTCCCAAAACCCTTGAAAGATCTCAGATCTGTGGGTTTTGGCTGGTAGGGGGAATTCGCAATAGCACGGCCCTTTCCCCGGGAAATCTGCTGCAACACTGTCCTTTGGAGTTTGTACCGCAAAAACGTCATGCGGGGGCACTAAGACAAATTTTTTCCAATTGAGAGTGTCCCAGTGTCTTGCACCTGGAGGGACTTAAATCAAGGATCGAAAAATGTTTTGAGGTAGTCTTCGTCATATTTAGGACATGTTAAATACTTTCACACGGGTTCTCACCCCCTCGGGGGTTCCTATCCCCTTTGAAGGAAAAAAGGCCCGGCTGTGGTGCAAAACCCATGGGGCCCCCGATTTAGGGGTTTATCTTCCCTTTTGAAGAAATAAAAATAGTCAGAGGTTGGTCCCCTCTGCTATGGGTTTTCCCAATTTAACCCCGTACAGGGCATTATTGTTGAAAATTTATCGGGCTTTGGGCCCCACACTTCAGATTGCTGCAAATGGCGTAGGTGAGGGATGTTTAGGGGGGGGACATTTGGGTTTTTTAAAGTTTTGATAGACATTTGTGATCCGTACTCCTCTTTTTGGGTTTCGGCTACTCCCCACCCCAGGTGCCCGGGGTTGTTTTGTCAACTGGAGCAATAACCCCGACCCACCATAGGCGAGCTCTGCCCTTCACGGGCCTCCGGGAAACCCAAAAAGGAACCCAAACCTGGGGGGGGGCGGTGGATGGCAAAGGGGGCTGTAAATTTTCCTTCAGGTGGACCTCAGGGGAGGGCCGACTTTCTTTTCAGTGGTGCGGGCTTGTAGGGCTGCCTTTCTCTTGCACATCAGAATACTTTTTTGGGGGAAGTACCCCCCTCGAAATGTAGGGGACTTTTGGGAAAAATGGCAGTGCTGATGACTTGGCTAGTGCGGGAAAACAGGGGTAGTGGGAAAACCTCAGAGGTGTGAGGGTAAACCCCAAACCCACTCCGTAAAACCACAAACCCTGTTGGTGGAACCCACGAAATCTGTGTTTGCTTAGGAAAATCCTTGGGCCCCCACACCAAGTTTTTTGCAGTGTTTCCCAGAAAAATAGTGGTGTAGTGGGGAAACCCCTGGAGTCAATAAATCCGGATGTGCCCTGCCCTGTATTTTGACCCCGTTTGGAAAGGGAAAACCCTAGGGCCCGGGGGGCATTGTAGAGCCATCAGTTTATAGTATGTCAGTTGGGGGGGGGTTCAAGGGTTTACTTTTGGAAAAAAAGGCCCGGGTCCTTCAGGTGCTGTGGGCCTAAAAACCGCGGTGTCTCCCCCTGTGTCAGGAATGGAGCCTGCAAAAATGGGCCATTTGGCCGATTTTAAATTTGAATAGTTGGTGAAGGCTTTGGTAAAGGTCGCGACCCTTTTTCCCAATCTTCGGATGAGGGGTTTAATTTGTCCAGAGCTGTGTAAATGTCCGGGGATTGAACAAATCACTTTTAAGGGGGAGGTTTCGGTTTTTCCCACGTTTTTTTTTTTTGGGCCTTTGGGTTTTGGGTTCAGAGCTGCGGGCCCTTTGTTGAAGGGCCCATTCTGTCCCGGATGCACCCCCTAGCAGTGCAGCGGGCATTTGGGTCGTGTGGACCATTTGACCTTTGCACACAAAGCAGTTTTAGCGGGGGCATTTTGGCGTGTTTTGATCAGTGACCTTTTGCACACAAAGCAGGTTACCCGGGCACTTGGCGTGTGTGACCAGGCCCTTTGGGGCCCAAATAACCACGGCATAAAACGTTGGTTGCGGGGCGGGTTGTGGGGCCCTGTTGTTTCCCCACAACTCTGCGGGTTTTTCCCTTGTGCGGGGGTGCAGCAATAGTGAGCTTCCCTTTTCGTCAAAATGGCCACTTTCTTGCCCTTCCGTTTGGGGGACCAGCAGGGACGGGAAGGGACCCTCAGGCGGATGTGGTAGATTTGGAATTTCTCATTTTGCACACCCATTTTTTTTTTTTTATCACAGATCTTAAAGGGTGGGAAGAAGCGTCCAGGGAGAGAGCTTCTGCATAAAATTCTTATCTCTGACACCCATGGGGGATCCCATTGATCCAGCCCCCTTAAAATTGCGGGCCCTTTAGCCTTCACAAGTCCCCCTTTTCAGACAGGGTTTTGAGACGGAAATAAAATTCTGAGAAAGTTCTTCGGGTTTGTTTGAAATTTGGAGGGGCCCCGTTTAGGAGTGTTTTGTTGTTTCTGGTCTTTGATGTGCCCCCCCCTTGGAATTTGCCCGGGCACATCTGTGACTGAAAAGTGGCGTCGGGGGCCCCGAAAGGGCGTTTTCCGTATTCGCTGTGCCCTCCTTAGATAAAAAAATTTACGAAATTTGGATTTGTTTTTTTGGCTGTGGTGGGGAACTGGCAAAGGGTCTCCCCTTATGGCGTAATTTTCCCACCGTGGCTCCATTCGAAAGTAGGCCTGAAAGTAAAATCGGGTGCCAGTGGAGGGGAATTTGGCCGGGGGGCCTTTGGGGGTATACATCGCAGGGGTGAAAACTTGGGGGCATCAGTGGGTCCCCGGGTTGGGGGGGTCCTCATCCTGCCATCTGCGTATGGTTGATGCTGGGCGGCGAAGCTTGCCATGAATTTCTCAAAAAGCGCACTCCTCACGGGGCCGCTCTGCATTCCCCCTCCTACGTTCCTTTTTCCCGGGGAAAAATTCGGGTTCCCCTTTTTGTCCTCATCCCTGGTTACCACCCCATCTAGTGGGCCCAGCAATGGGTGGTGGGGGCGCCGGAAAGGGGTAGGTGGTGGGTAGGCTTTTCCGAAAGGAGTTAGGTAGGGGGACTCAATGTTCTTTTTGGTCATTTTATCTTCCTAGGAAATTTTGTGGATTTAGGTGTTTTAAGGTTTTGCAAGCACCCGGGGGCGTGTTTGTAAACGTTTGTTTTTGATCCCCAAGCTGTGGTAAAAAGAGAGGGGGGTGTGGCAGATCTGACGGAGTCCCCGTTTGCCCATTTTGTTTAAAATATTTATAAAAAAAAAGCTCCCTTTTTATTAAAAAAATAAAAGTAAAATCTTTTGGGGTAAACATGAGATACCTAAACAGAGGGATTAGCCCGATTGTGTTTCCGCAAAAACTATCAACGAGATCAAAATTTAGTGCACAAAAATTTGCAGTTGGGCCCCGCCAAAAAGGTAAACCTAAGGGCTAGCAACCCCTTAGAAAAGGAGGGCCGGGACCACCCCTTGAGGGCTGCCGTGTTGTGTTGTCTTTGGGGGAAAAACAGAAAAAATTTATTGGTTTTTGGTACTTTGGCAGGTTTTTAAAATTGTAATGTGAAAAGTAATAAAAGATATTCTTGCCAGGTCGAAGTGTTTGTTTAGTTTTTAAAAGAAAATATTCAATTGGTTTTATCCCTTCACGGGGAAATTTTTAAAAAAAAATCGGGCCCCTTACATATTTGCTCGCTGCCTTGTGTTAATTAGATCCCCTAATCGAGCTAAAGATTTTTATGAGAAAAAAAGGGAAGTAATTTGGGGACTTGTAAAGGGGCCAAAGAGGTGAGGAAAAAAGGGTTTAAAATTTTTAGCCCCAAAAAAAAAAAAAAGAGTATTAAAAAACATCAAAGGGAAAAAAAGGGATCCCGTGGATTCTCCCACAGGGGGAGTTACTTCCCGGGGAGGGGGGGAAGCCCGACGTGGAAGGTTTTGTGTTTCACACCCCACAATGCCCCTCAAAAAGCCATTCCAAAAACTTTCCTCTATTTTCTTTGAAAACAAAACATCACTGCACAACGTAGATAAACATGCATGCACTAAAACACTACCAGCATTGAAACATGAGTCTTGGGGGGCGGGAGTTAATGAATTTACGTAGCGGCGGGGTTGGGGAAATGGGCCGGCGTTTCTTCAAAATACCCACTGCGCCATCTGATGTGCGTGGGTTTTGGGGCCCCCTCAGTATCTGTGTCCCCCCCCCAGATTTGGTAAAAGAAGGGAAACACAAGGGGCCCACACTATCATTTTAATTTTTTCCTAAAAAAATTTACGGGGAAACGGGAAAAAACAATAAAAAAAAGGTAGAGGCCGGGGTGTTGTGGACCTGCCTCCGACTTTTCCTCTCGGCGGGTCCACGCGCTGCCAGGCGTAAAACCCTAAAAATTCGTCCTATTTAAATATCACGCAGAAAAGGAATAAAAAAAAAGAAAAAAAAATAAAAAGAAACGAAAGATAATGGGCAACATATCTTAGAAGGGGGGACGGATAAAAAAAACAAACAAACAAAACAGGGAAAAAAAGAGCAAAATTTGGGCCAAAAAATTTCCCAAAAGCATAAAAAAAAATTTAAATCCCAAAATAATCATAACAAAAAACCCCGAAAGAGTAAAAAAAAAAATGGCCCAAAAAAAGTTGTAAAATATTCCCTGGGGGAAAAAAAAAAAATCAACATCCCTTAAAAGAAGGGAAAAAAAGAAAAAAAAAAAAAAAGAACGAAACAGGAAGAAGAAAAAAAGGGAAAAAAAAAAAATAAAGAAATGAAGATAATTATAAAACATATTTTAAAAAGGAAAAGAAAGAGAAAAAAAAAACAAGTAAAACAAAGCAGGAAGAAAGAAAGAAAGGAAATGGGCCAAGAGAGTTGCGAAAAATTTTTGGCTTTCGAAAATCATAAAAAAAAGGCAATAAAAACATATTAAAAAAAAAAAAAGAAAAACCCTAAAGAAAAAAAGGGAAAACACAGAACGAACGAAATAAACCCCAAAAAAAATTGCGAATATTTTTGTCAAAAAAAAAAAAAAAAAAAAAAATCACCCATACCTAACAAAAAAAAACCACAAACAAAAAAAACAAAACGACAGACAAAGGAAACATAGAACAAAAGAAATGGAAAAAGGGAAAGTTGCGAAATTCTCGGGCGGGAGAGATGTGCAGCCTCTCTCCCCTCTGCAGGGAAAGGGGAAGACTTTTGGGGGTTTCTCTTAAAGCTGACGGAATTTTGGCAGAAGTAAAGGGGGCCGGGGAAAATGCATGGGGTTTGGGGGATCACCACAAAACGCGCAACAAGCAAACGTCCCAAAAAAACGCTTGAAATACCCCATGTCGCATAGACGTTTTGTACGGACAGGCGCTGAAAGCGGGTATACGTTACAGGCGCACAGAAAGGGGAAAGGAATTGCACACGCGAGCATTCGATTAGAAGGGACGGTGAAAAATCCCAGATGCAAAACGCATCCCCTCACACACACCCCACACACGCACGAAACCCCGCACGTTTGCACAAAACACACACACCCCCCACAAACCCCAAAAAAAACCACCACAACACACACACACAAAACACAAAACACACACACACAAAACCCCACAAAAACACACACAACACACACACGCCCCCGCACGCACGCATGCACAACAAAACCACCCCAAAACAAAACCACCCACACACCACAACAAAACACAACACGCCGCCCCAATGCACACACCACACCACACAAACACACACACCCACAAACACACACACACCAGGCACGCACGACGCACGCCCCGCACGCACGCACGTACGCACACACGCCCCACCCCACACATACACAAAACACCTTTACACACACACACACACCCCCACACACAAAACCCCACACACCCACACACACACACCCCACACAAAATATATTTATATATAAATTTATATATATATAAAATTTTATATAATATACACACACACACACACCAACCCCACAAAACACACAAAACACATTATTTTTATAATAAAATTATATATATAAATTTATTTTGTAATAATTATATAATATTATATAAAATATACGCACACACACACACAAACAAAACACACACAAACACACACACAAACAACACCCCACACACACCCCACACACACACAACACCCCAAAAATATATTATATATATAAAATATATATATAAAAATTATATAAAAATAGAAAATAGGCATATGCATTTTATACCCATATTCTGTAGGGACAAAGCAAGCACGGTTTAAAATTTTTCCCCACCACACCCAACACAAAACCACACACACACACCAAAAACACACACAAAACACAAAACCACACAAACACACACAAAACCCCACACAAAACACACACAAACACAACTTACACGCAAAAAGCACGCACCCCGTTTAACAAAACTTTACCCCACCCCATGGGACACACAAAACAAGACATACAAAACATATTTTTGCACATTTTTCCCAAGCATAAACTGCTTTGTCTCTTCGGCACCAATTTTCAAAACCGTTTAATTTTCCGCCTAAAAGGACAATAAATACCAAAAGAAATATTTTTGGGGGGGAAAATTGGGGCCCAAAGTTTTTATACATGTGCAATACTTTTTTCCCCTTTTAAAAAAAATTTCCGAAAGGGGAAAAACCCCCAAAAAAGTGCTTATGCATGCATTTGTTAGATAGAAAATAAAAATCCCGTGAGTCTAAATTTTTTACATTTTTGGGTTTTTTTCTCTCCAAAATCAGCATTTTTTGAAAAAAACGGTCTCGCTGAAAAGTCACAGGGTTTTAATGAGAAACCCAAGGGCCCTAGGGAAAAAACGGAGTCGTTGTCGCAGTTATTTGGTTTATTCGAGAGAGCCATTATTGTGCTAATGGTTCGAAAAGCATAAAATGGGGGCCACAAGAGGGGGCACTAAAAAAAAACATGTAAAACACACCCCCAAAAACCCACACACACACAAAAAAACCCCACACACCCCCACACACACAACACACACAAAACACACACACACAAAACACACCACCCACCCACACACACACACACCCCAAAACACACAACAAACACACACCAAAATTTAATTCAAACCCTTTAACATTTCCCGGGGGCCGGCCCTTTTCGGGGCTGAACCTTTCCCCACCCAATGTTTTAAATTTCCCCCTCTCGCCGCCCGCGCCACGAGCTTTTTTCCCCTTCCCCTTTGTCCCCTTAACCTCTCCCCACCTTTTTGCCTTCGGGGCCCTGGGCCTTTTCCTCGTCCTCTTTTACCCGGTTCTTTTCCCAAAATTTTTTTTTTTCCCCTCGTCTTCAGGGCCCCAAGGGCCCCTTTTCCCCTTCCCCGAAACCGCCCTATATCAAAACCCCTTTCCCGCCAAAAGGGCCCCAAACCCACCCTTTGGGTTTTTCCCCTTTCCCCAAACAAGGGGCCCGACCATTTTGGGCCAAATTTAAATTTTCCCCTTTTCCCCTCCCCGCAACCCCCCCAATTTTTCCCTTTTTTTTCCCCTTCTCCGCCCGTTCCAAGTTTTTCCCCTCCCCGAAAGCCCCAATCCCCCAACCCCTTTTCCCCCCCGCCCCCGCCAACGCCCCAATACCCTTTTTTTTCCCCCCTCGCCGCAAGCCCCCGTACCCCTTTTCCTTTTCCCTTCTCTTTGCCCATTTCCCAAGCCCTTTCCCCTTCCTTCGCGCCCATAACCAGCCCCGAGGATCTGGTGCCCCGCCCTTCAAATGTAGAGGAACCTGTTTCTCTTTTCCTCTCGATTGCAAAAGGAATTTCCCCCATCGGGCCCGCTTTTTGCCTTCCGCCTTAAGGGGTTCGGGAGCGAAAGGGAAATGCCATGGAAATGTGCATGGATTTTGGGACATACTTTTCCTTTTTTTGGGAATGATGCATGTACACAAAAATTTTTATGAAATGTGGTGGAAAAAGCCGGGGGACTAAGAGGGAAAAAAGGAAAAATTTATAAATATTTTGGGTGTGTGGGTGTGTGGGTGTGTGGGTGTGTGGGGTTTTGTGTGTGGTGTGTGTGTGTGTGTGTTTTTGTGTGTGTGGGGGGTTTGTGTGTGTGTGGTGTGTGTGTGTGGTGTTTTGTGGGGTTTTGTGTGTGTGTGTGTGTTTTGTGTGTGTGAATATTTTATTTAGAAAGTAATTTAGAAAAAAAACAAATAGGAGGGTTGTTTAAAAAGTAAGAAAAGGCCCAAACCAAAAAAAAACCCCTTCGTTTTTTTTTTTTACACCCCAAATGGATATCGAAAAAAATTTCACCATATCCAAATGTCTTTTTTGCCCGTCCTTTAAACCCCGTATTTCGGGGAAATTTAACAATCGGGGTTTTATCAATATTGTTTTTGTTTTATATTTTTATATATTTTTTATATTACAATAGATGTTTTTTCATGCATGTGGGAAATTTAGATTTTATGTCTTTCCCCAACCCACTATTCATGTAGTATCATTTAATATACTCTGTTGTTATAAAAACATTTAAACTTTCAAAAAAAAGGCTCCTTTGATAAAAAAGGGAAAGGGGTCTCACCCGAAGAAAAAAAATTGAAAAAGGGAATGCAGGCTGTTAAGAGGGGGGATTTTTGAGGTTTAAAAAACTGTTTGGGAAAAGTACCCGTAATGTAAAAAGGGGGTTGGCAAAAACGTGATAAAACCCCTTTATTCGCGAAAAGGCCCTTTAATTTAAAATTTTGTAATGGGGGGGGACAAATTTTTTCCCCGTTTTAAGCTCATATGAACCCCGGAGAAAGAAAAAGGGGGGGACAAACATAAAGGGAAATTATATTGGGGAGCTTTTTTTTCCTGTGTGCAGAATACGTTATAGGAAACCTTCTTGTAGTATTTGTGCATGTGTACCAAATAAACCACATCCCACACAAAATACAATATATAAAAATCTTTATGAATATGTAAGTGTTTGTTTACCTATAACCCCTTCGCATTTCATGTTTTTAAGGTGAACACGAAAAATTTTGCCTTTGTGGCGTGCTGCTTTATGAGGCTGATGTCGTTTTATAGCCGAATGGCAAAAATGCCAAATCAGCAAAGCAGATCTCTTTTGCAAATACCGTAATCCACATGTAAACAAATGGCATGAATTTTTTGTTTATCAAATAAACATAAAACCCCCCAAGTAAGCCAAAACATCGCTAATCCAAAAACTCTTTTCGTTTGCCCTGATATTAAAACACTTTTGATTTTGGGAATTAAATTGCAATTTTGAATCAAGTTTGGGTCAAGGTATTTTGCCAGGTGATTTTGCATATTGCCTTTGGGCGCAAATGGAAAAACTCATTTTTATGATTCCAAAACCGTTAAAAATAAATATTTTCCCATCATTAGTGGCGCAAAAAAGGGGGGTCCGGATTGTAACGAGCAGTTGAAAACCGTTTTCCCAAAAATGAAACAAATAATATTATATATAATAATATATTTATAATAATATATTTATTTTATATAATATAGACAATAAGTCACCACACACCCCACACACCCCCACCCACACACAAACACACCCCACACACACACACCACGTTTAGATAGATTTGATAGATAGATAGATAGATGGGTCGACAGATAGTTTTGTGCATTATGTCCAAAGGTTTTCCCCTTATTTAATAATTAAATTTGTATTTCATCAAAAAATAAGGGGCTCTTTTTTTGATAAATTTTAAAATTTACCATGAATAAATTTTTGTTTTTTCTTTTTTCCTCTGGGGGAAAAATTTCTTTTAAAAGGAAATAGTAAATTGGGATTTTATTTAATATTTTATTTTCAAAAATGTCAACAAAACCCCCCCCCAACACTGTTGCGCAAAATATATAATTTTTTAAGATGTCAAGTGCCCTCCAGCCCCGGGGGAAAGCGGCTCGGAAATATGCAGCCCGGGATAGTGCTGGCCGAGTAAAGGGTGGGGGTGCTGTAGCCAGGGTAATACAGCCTGAGAAGCAACTCGGACTTGGGTTCTCCCGCCCCTTTTACAAAATATGGGGCTGAAATAAGAACCCCCTTTGGGAAAAAAATTCACTAAAAACCCCTAAAGGTTTTTTCTTATTTTTCACCAAATTTCAAGAATTATAAAATATAGAGCAAAACTTACAAAGTGTATCAGTGTGGAGTTTTGGAGCCGTTGGGTGACTATATGACGGGCCACCGGGCCAAAAGGGTTTTTTCAGGGTTTGAAACGGGGGAAAAAAGGCGTTTGGGTAAACAAAAAGGTTCGTGGGCGCACACAGACACGCACGCCCTCCCCACACTTGCAATAAGGGAAACCATCACCAAACCCTTTCAAACCCCACACACACAACCCCCACACACCCCCACACATATAATATATATAATATATAATTTTATTTATATATCCCATTTAAAATATATTTTAAAATAAAATATGTGTGTGTGTGGTTGTGTTGTTGTGTGGGTTTTGTTGTGTGTGTGTGGGGTGGGGTTGGGGGTTTGGGGGTTTTTGTGTTGTGTGTGTGGTGTTGGTTGTGTGTGGTTTTGTGTGTGTGGGGTGGTGTGTGTATGTATGTTGTGTGTTTGTTTGGGGGTGGGGTGTGTGGTGTGTGTGTGGGGGTGTGTGTTTGTGTGGGTGTGGTTTTGTTTTGTGGTGTGTTTTCGTTGCATATATTGTGTGTGTGTTGTGACTATTCTAAGGGTTTAAAAACAGGGAAAAAGGGGGAGGGAGATGGAAAGGGGACAGAAACTCTCTTTCCCTTTTTTAATTTTATTAGGCAAACACACCATTTCACACGCTTACTATTTCGCCCGCCCACCGTAGTGTTAAAATCGTTAGACGTGAAAATTGATGAAAGGACCATGTTTATAATCCCCCAAATGTTTCGCGTATTTAAAATGTAATTCATTATTTGGGAACGACATTTAGCGTCCTTGTGTTTTATGAACACTAAAACCCCCAGTATATTTTATCCCTTTTTTTTTTTGTTTTTATAAAGTATGTAACGGGAGTTTTACATTTTGGAAAAGTATGCTCTGACGCAGTATACCCAATAAAGGGAAATAATTTTAATATAGTGTGAGTACTTTTTTATTTTCAGAATCTCTTCTCTCTCTCTCTCTCTCCCCTCTCTCTCTCTCTCTCTCTCTCTCTCCCCTCTCTCTCTCTCCTCTCTCTCTCTTTTTCCTTCTCTTTTCTCTCTCTCTCTCTCCGGGCTGAAAGGCTGGCTGGTGGCGACCCGACTGATACTGGGCTGCTGACTGATGACTGACTGAGGGCTGGATGGCTGGCTGAGACTGACTGACTTTTCTGCCCCCCCCCCCCTCTCTCTCTTCTCTCTCTCTCTCTTTCTCTTCTCTCTCCCCCCCTCTCTCCCCTTTCTCTCCTTCTCTCCTTCTCTCTCTCTTTCTCTCTCTGGCTGACTGGCTGGCTGGTGGCGACTGGGTGACTGAATGACTGACTGGGGGGGGCTTTACTGACTGGAGGACTGACTGACTGGGCTGGCTGGCTGGCTGGGGTGACGACTGACTGACTTACTGCCCCCCCCCCCCCCCCCTCCCCTCCCCCTCTCTATCTCTCTCTCTCTCTCTCTCTCCTTAGAAACCACATGCCCCCATAAATAAAAAATACCTTTTTGGGAAAAACCTATGGACAGGGAAAAGGGGATTTCGAATTCTTTTTGAAACTAAAGTTTTTTTTGTTTAATTTTGTTTTTTTTGTTTTGGTTTAATTTTATACTGTGATATTTCATGAAAATGGAAATTTTTAATCTTTTTTTCAGAGTAATGGGAAATTATTATCTCCCTTTTCTTTTATGCAAACGAATAATATCTTTGAGTATTTAACCTGATTTTTTCCCGGTTTTTGCTTTTCGGGTTTAGTGAAAAATTATCCAAAAAATGTGAAAGGGACTCATTATATGTTTTGCATTATCATATTCGTAGTTTTATTTATCACAAAATTATAAAAAAAACGTGGGCCTTCCCTCACCTGGTTTTTTAAATCCCCTTTACATTTAAATTTTCGCTTGGAAGGGAAATTTTTTTCATAGTTCTCAGGGAAAATTTTTACAATGTATAATGAATCTACTTCCCCCAAAAAAACAAACTTTTGTATTGATTCCCCTTTCCGTGAGCCCCGCATTTTTGGGTTTTTCGTTTTTCCCCCCTTTTCATGTTTGGACTTATTTAATGGCAATTGGGTGACTGGCTAACTGGGCTGGGCTGGGCTGACTGGGCTGATGGTGGCGGCGGTGGCTGGTGGCTGGCTGGCCGACTGACTGGGTGGGTGGCTGGGTTGGGCTGGGGGTGGTGGCTGGCTGAATGACTGACGAAATGACTGGCTGGCTGATGAGGGTGATGGGGGGGTGGTTTGGGTGGGGTGACTGACTGAATGGCTGAATGGTGGCTGGTTGGCTTGGGGTGGTGACTGCTGGGCTGACTGGCTGGCTTGGTGGTTGGATGGCGGGGGTTTGGGGGCTGGCTTTAAATACTGTGGGGCCCGAGGGCCCGGTGGCTGGCTTGGGGTGGCTTTTTTTGGGGGACTGATGATGGCGGCTGGCGGGGGGCTGGCTGGGTGACTGACTGACTGACCGGGGGCTGGCTGGTTTTTTTTTTTTTTTTGGGTGGCTGGTTGGGTGGGTGGCGAAATAAATGACTGACTGACTGGGCGACTGAATTTACGGCGGGGTGGGGGCTGGTGGTGGTTTGGGGTTTACTTGCTTGGGTGACTGACTGAATGGCCCGACGACTGCTGGCTGACTGACGGGTTTATTGACTGATGGGGGACTGGCTGGGCTGACTGGGTGACTGGGCTGGCCACTGACTAACTGAAGAATGAATGGGCTACCGCGGGTGGGCTGGGCTGCAGGGGACTGAATCCCAAGTTCTTTCCCTCTTTCCTCCTCCTTCATCACTTTCCCTGTTTGTTTTCATGTTTGTTTGTCTGGGATTAACTGGTTGACTGAAGACTGAATGGCTGGCTGGTTGGATGAGACTGACTGGGCTGGAAAGGCTGGCTGGATTTGGTGGTGGCTGGGGCTGCCCGGGTGGATGGGGGGGACTGATGACGATTACTGTTTCCCCCCCTCTTCACTCTCTCTCCTTCTTTTTCTTTCTTTTTTTCTCCCCCTCTCTTCTCTCTTTTGTTCTCTCTTCTCTCTCTCTCTCTCTCTCTCTCTTCTCTTTTCTTTTTCTCTTTTTCTCCCTCACTCTTTACTAACCTTTACACAGAGGGTTTAAAAGCCCTTTTTTCCCAAAAGGGCTTTTTTGGACAGTTTCAGATGCAGTGAACCAATAAATGTCTCTGGGGAAACCCCTTCAAATGAAAAAAATAAAAGATAAAAAAACTTCAATTGCACAAAGGAGCTCCCCCGATTCATGCTTTCACGCTGAAAGGAATATGTGAGCTTTAGCACACAATACTCATGACGTGAAAAATTTTGTACCATTCTAAATTTTGGTCTCTTTGTCTCCCCCTCTTGGGCGAGACGAGGTTTTTTGTTGCATGAAAGAAACGTTATTTTTCGGGCCTTGTCCATAGGGTTTTTTGACGCGGATCCGGGGTCAGGAAGAATAATAAACTGTTGTTATAGAGGCACTAGGACATAGAAAAATGCATAAGGGCGCGTCTCCCCTTCGAGGGCCCCAAATTTATGCCCAGGGAAAGAGCCTTTTGTTCCAACGAGGGCCCTCAGCCGGAGAGGGCCCAAAACCCCCGGTCTAACGGGGGAAAATTTGGGGGTCGTTTTTGGATCCACGCTAAAGTGTTTTCCCCGATGTATGTTTTGTGAGAAGTTACGAAAATTTCAGAGGGATACGAAATTTTGTGTGTAAGTAATGGATGTAAATCTAGTTGGAATTTTTGGGACCGCGCGCTGTTCGAAAATGAGTTCTTTTTGATGTTTCGTATTATGAAAGACTGCGTTTATCATTTTTGGGAAAAAAATTGGGGAAGTTTCGCTTCTTGAATTGACTATTTGTTAAATTTTTAGGGGAAAAAGGTTTTTTTACAATTACAATTTTACAGTTTTCACAGAACCCCCAAGGGCCCGTAGCTCGCGGCGTCTGTATGCGTGATTCCCGTACGCTATCCCGTAGAATTGGGGGAAAGAAAAAACGAATTTTCCCTTTCCCCGAAAATTTTTCAAAAGTCCTTTTGGGACCCTTTTAAACCCCGAAACGGTACCACAACAGGAAAAAAAGAAAAAAGCATTACATTAAAAATGCTTAAATTTGAGTTTACCGCAGTATGTTTGGATTATGCAAAACCCGTCGTGCGGTATTTCCAAAATTGTCAAAAATTTATGGGACTGTTGGGAATTATTGGGTTGTAGGTGGGGGACAGGGTCAGTGGCCGAGGGTCGTACCCCGTGGGGGTGAGGTCAAGATGTTTGCTCTTTTTTCGCGTATTTTCGACAAACATAGGGGTTATTTTTTTTTCGAGAGAGATTTTAAAAAACTTTATAGGAGGGAAAAAACGGCAGCCAAAAAAATAAAAAAAAGTAAAAAGTGTATTTATATAATATATTTACGGTTTTGTGTGTGTGGTAGTGTGTGTGTTTTGGGGGGTGTGTGTGGTGTGTGGGGCGTGGTGCGTGCGGCGTGGGGTGTGGGTTTTGTGTGTGTGTGTGTGTGGGGGGTGTGTGTGTGCGTGTGCTTTTGCATTTGGGGGTGTGTGTGTGTGTGGTGTGTGTAGTGTGTGTGTAGAAAGAGAGAGAAAAGAGAGGGGGGGAGGGGGGGAGAGAGAGGGGAGAGAGAGAGAGAGAGGAGGGGAGAGAAAAAGAGGAAAAGAGAGGGGGAGAGGGGGGGAGGGGGAGGGGGGGGGGAAGGGAGGGGGGAAAACCCAAAGCCACAAAACAGAGGACACGGAAACGGGGGGGGGAAAAGGAAAGCCCCCGGAAAAAAAAAAAAAAAAAGAAAAGAAAGAAAGAAAGAAAAAAAAAAAAAGGGCGAGGGAAAAGGGAAAAGGGAACGGGAAAACAGGAAAACGGAGGAAAAAAACAAAAACCAGGAAACGGGAAAAGGGAACAAGAAACGGGGAAAACACAGCCAGCAAGGGGGGGACAACCGGGGGGCGGAATCGGTCAGGAACACCCGCAAAAAACCAAGGGCAATAAAAAAAAATAAAAATTAAAAAAAAATAAAAAATAAAATAAAAATAAAAACATACCCCACACACACACACCCCAAAAACACACACCCCACACACACACACACACACATAAAGGAAAAAGGGATATAGGGAAACAAACGCACAAAGGGGCACACACCCCCACAAAACCCAAAGAGAGAATATAGAGATAAAAAAGAGAAGGAGAGAAATGAATAAGGGAAAAAATAAAGGGGGGAAAAAAAAAGGGGAAAAAAAGAAACAAAAATAGAAAAAAGAAATAATAAGAAAAAAGAAAATATAAGGAAAATAAAACACGGGTTTTAAAAAATAAAAAAAAAAAATAATAAATAATTTTAAAATAAAAAAAAAAAAAGAAAAATATAAGAAAATGCAGGGATAAATAAAATAATATTTTAAAAAAAAATTAAAAAAAAAAAAAAATAAAATTTAAAAAAAAAATAAAATGTTTTATATAAAAGGGGGGGCATATAACATATGGATCAACATAAAACACACACACACACACACACACAAAACACATATAATATATATATATTAGGGGAAAAAAAAAAAAAAAAAAAAATAAAAAAATAATGGGGTAAAAATAAAGAACCAACACCAAAAAAGATAAAATTTTTAAGGGAAAAAAGAAGAAAGAAGAAAAAATAAAAAAATAATACATAAAAATTTAAAAAAGAAAAAAGAGAAGATAAAATTAGAAATAATAAAAAGAAACACACACAAAAATAAGAAATAAATAAAAAAGCCCTATGAGAAAAGAATAATAATATTAGAATATTAAATAATAATAAGATATTATATAAGAGGGATAAAAATAAGAAAAAAATAAAAGATTAAATAAAAAAATAAAAATTTTATATAAAATTAAGATATTTTAACATATACCCCAAAGAGATGTAAGGGGGAGGTTTAAAAATAAAAATAATAGAAATAAATATAGATGAAAAGGAAACCAAAATAAAAGGGGAAAGAAAAAAATATATATTTAAAAATATATTAAAATAAAATTAAATATATAAAAATACAAAAATACAACCCCCCAAAAAATATTTTAAATTTTAAATATATATAATTTTAATTTTATTATATATTTTAAAAAAATTTTAAAAAATATATATATAGATATTTAAAAATTATATTAACACACACCACACACACACAAAACCAAAACACACCCACACACCAACAACCAACACAATAATATATTAAAATATATAAAATAATAATAAATATATATAATTTAATATTATATATATATATATATATTATATATATAAAATATATTATATATATAATATATAATATATATGTATTTTATTATATACATATATATTTTATTAAAATTATAATTTTAAAATTATATATATATATTATATTTTATATATATATATATATATATGTGTGGTGTGGTGGGTTTGTGTGTGTGTAGATATTTTAATTTTTATCTATATATATCTTCTACAAAATTTTATATATAAAAATATGTGTGTTTTGTGCGTTTTGTGTGTGTGTGTGTGTTTTGTGTGTGTGTGTGTGGGTGTGTGGGGGGTGTGGGGTTTTGTGTGGTGGTGTGGGGGGTGTGTGTGGTTTGGGGGTGTGGGATGTGTGTGTTTCGTGTGTGTGCATAGGGATATTTTGTATATATGTATGTTATAAATTTATATATAAAAATAAAATTTTAATATATATATTATAATTTTAATATTAATTAAAGTATAATATAATACAATATAAAAATATATAATATATATAATATATATAAATATATATTTATATATATATATATTTTATATAATATATAAGGTTTAAAATATTTTATCAACAACAAATACGCTTTCCCCGGGTGCGAACCGTTTCCCTTTCATCCTGGGGGGGCTTGCCCCTCTCAAAAACCCCCGGGGGAAGTTCTAAGATTTTATTTTTTTCGTCCGGGGAGGGGAAATGACTGTAGGAAAGGGCGTCGGGGTTTAAAAAAAAACCGTCACCATTCACCATCACAATTTCTTTCCCCCCCCTTTCCCTTTACCGTCTCCCCCCTTGCAGGAGCCTATTTAGACCGCCGGGCGATATTTTTAAGGGAGTTTCCCAGTTTCGTAATGCGTCTTTTTTAAAATGTTTTGGGTAAACCGTCCCCCTGACCCGGCACACAATGGGAATTTTCCCCTTTGGTGGGCACTTTCTTCCCCCGGATTTCGGGAAAACCCTTTACAATGGCTAATGGTTTTAGATTGGGCCCCGCGCCCCAAATTTGCTACAAAAATTTTTAGCCCTTTTTTAGAGTAGAAAACTAGTGGTTTTATTTTTTTGTTTTTTATCCAAGGAAATGAACATATAATGGGGTACGTACGATAATATTTTAAAATATATTATATATTATATTATATATAATATATTATATAATATAAAATTTTATATAAAAATATATATATGTTTTGTGTGTGTGGAGTGTGTGTTTTGTGTGTGTGTGTGTGTGGTGTGTGTGTGTGTGTGTTTGTGGGTTTTTGTGTGTGGGGGTGTTGTGTGTGTGTGTGTGTATTTAAAATTTTATATATGTAATTAAAATATTTATATATATATATATATATATATATAAAATATATAAATAGGGAAAATAGATAAAAATATATATATATAATATATAAAATATATATATATAGAAAATAAAATATTTTGGGTATGTTTTGTACAACACACACCCACAACACACCACACACCACACAAACACACCATATATAAAAAATTTTATAAATATTTTAAATTTTATATATTTAAAATAATATAATTATATTTTATATATATATATATTTTGTTTTTTTTTATATATATATATATATATTTTGGGATATATATACATTATATTATTATATATAATTTTATATTTAATATATAAAATATAATTATATATTAATATTAATATATCCCTTTTATAATTTATATATATATATATATATTATAAATAAATTATTAATATAACACACACACACAAACCACCAAAAACAACACAACACACACACCACACAACATACACAAGCAAGCACGCTCACAACCACACACACACACCCACACACAAACAACACACACACACACACAAAACAACCCCACACACCACACACACACACACCCCACCCCACACACAAAACCCCCACCACAAAACACACAAAAGCACGCCCCCACACATGTGGGGTGTTGGTGTTGTGTGGTTTTTGTATGTGTGTGTATACAAAATATACATTATAATAAAAATACTTTTTATATATATTTTTTTTTATATATATATATATATATATATATATATATATATTAAAAATTTTAAAAAAATATACGTAATTTTTTATATATTATATATATATTTTTGTATATATAATATTTATAATATATATATTTTATAATATAAAATATATATTTTATACGTATATATATGTACATATATACGTATTTAAAAAAATAAATAAATATATATATGTTTTATATATAATAATAAATATATAAAAATATATAAAATATAAAATTTTAAAAATTAAATTAAAATTTTTTTTTTTTTTTTTTTTTTTTTAAAATTTTTAAAAAAATAATTTTTATTTTTATTTTTATATTATATATATTTTATATAAATATATATATATAAAATATTTTAAAATATAATAATTTATAAAATTATGTATACACACACATACACACAAAAACCATACCCCACAAAAAAAAAATGTGCGGGCGTGCTTGTGCGTGGTGGTTTTGTTTGTGTTTTGTGTGTGTGTGTTTTGTGTTTGTGGTTTTGTGTGTGTGTGTGTGTGTGTTTTGGGGGTGGGGTGTGTGTGTGTGTGTGGGTGTGTTGTGTTTGGTGTTGTGTTTTTTGTGTGTGGGGTTGGGGTGTGTGGTTGTGTGTGGTGTGTGTTGTTGTGTGGTGTGGTGTGTGTGTGTGTGTGTGAGTACGTGGGTGTGTTGTGGGGGTTTTGGGGAAAACCACACATTTAATATATGGAAAAATTTAAAGCTACTTTCGTATTTTTATATATTAATTTTTATATATATATTATATAATATATAATATATAATTTTTATAAATTATATATATACAAAAAAATTATGTATGTGTGGTGTTTAGGGGTGTCGGGGGTTGTGTGTGTGTGGGGTGGGTTTTTTTTTTTTTTTTGGTTTTTGGGTTTGTGTGGGTGTGTGGGTGTGTGTGGTGTTTTTGGGATTATATATATTATTTTAATATATATATATATATATATATATATAAAATATATAAAATTTTAAATATATAAATACACCAACCACACACACACCCCAACCCCCCAAAACACAACAAAAAACCCCAACACCACCCCAACACAACCACACACAACACACACAAACACACTCCACACACAAAACATATAAAATTGTATATATATATATATTAATATAAAAATATAATATATATATATATATATAATATATATATATATATATATATACGTAGTAGATTATATGTCATAATATCATGTGTGCGGCAAATACCCACAACACACGCGCAGTACTCACACACAAACACACACACACACACCCCCACACACACACACACCCCACACACCCCCCCCCAAACAACACACACCACACACAACACACAAGAAGCACGCTCACAACACACACCAACACACAACACACACACACACACACACCCCACACACACACACACCCCAACACACACAACCACACCACACCCCGCAAACAAAAAACACCCAAAACCGCACAAGCACGCACGCACATTTTTTTTTTTTTTGATGGTTTGTGTGTATGTGTGGTATACATTATAATAATATATTATATATATATAATATATATAATAATTAATATATACAATAATATTTTTTTATTTATTTATACGTATATATGTACATATATATACGTATTATATATATATATATCTATATATATTTATATTTATATATATAAATATATAATATAAATAATATATAAGTATATATAATATAAGTATAATATGATACACACACATACACACACACACACCACACACACACACATGGTGTGCGTGTTTTGTGTGTGGTTGTGGTTTGTGGGTTGTGTGTGTGGTGTGGGGTGTGTTGTTTTTGGTGTTGTGTGTGTGTGTGTGTGTTTGTGGTGTGGTGTGTGTTGTGTGTGTGTGTTTTGGGTGTGTGTGTGGTGAGCGTTTTGCTGGTAGGGGTGGGTGTGGGGGTTTGTGTGTGGGTGTGTTGTGTGTGTGTGTATAATTATATATTAATATATATATATATTTTAATTTTATATATAATATGAATATAAAATTAAATAAAATATATATTATATATAATTTTTAATTTAAAAATATTATTTTAATAATAACTATAATAAAAACCAATAAAAAATATATATATTATATATATTATATATTATATATATATATATATATATATATATAATATATATATATATTTATGTGGTGTGTGTGGTGGTGTGTTGTGTGTGTGTGTGTGTGTGTACATAATATTAAGATATAATATATTATTTATATAATATATATTATATAAATATATATAATATTATATAAAATACATATATATTATTTATATAAATTTAATATATATATAATATAATATATATATACATATTATATATAAATACCACACACACAACACCACACACAAAAACCCAAACACACACACACACACAAAAAACCCACACACACACACCAACACACACACACCCCCACAAACACACACATATATATATTTGTATTATATATTATTATAATTATTTATATATATATTTTATATAATATATAATAATATTATCTAGTAGATTATTGTTCATTTTTTGGAAAAACAACAAACAAATGAAACGCATATTTTTACTTTTTAAATACGGGCTAAAAAAATTTTGTAGCAAAAGTTGGGCGCAGGGCAATTCAAACCATTTGCCATTTTCAAGGGGTTTACGAGAAACCGAAAGTAAGGCGACCAAAGAGGAATTCATTTGGCCAGGGGCAGGTGGACGGATACACAAAAAATTATTAAAAAGACGCATTAAGTAAAAGGGGAAAAAACATTAATATATCACGGCGGTCGAATAGGCTCCTGCAAGGGGAGACGGGGAACGGGAGAGGGAGGAGGAGAAATTGTGGGTGAATGGGGACGGGGTTTTTTAAAAAACCCCCAGCGTCTTCTACGCAATTTCTCTCGGACAAAAAATACTTTAGAACTTCCCCCGGGTTGTGAGAGGAGCAAGCCTCCAGGGAGTAAAGGGAAAACGGTTCGATCCGAGGAAACTGTATTTGTGTTGGAATATTTTCAATATATATATATATATAAAATATTATATATATTATATATATATTTAATATATATTAGTATAATATATAATTGTATTTATAATACAATATATATAATTATATATAAATATATATATATATATATATATATATAAAAATTTAAGACATACATATATACAAAATTACATATGCACACACACGCACACACACATACACACACCACCAAAACCACACATACCACACACACACACACACACACACCACACACACACACACACACACACACACGCACCCACACACACACACGCACACACACACATATATTTAAAATAAGTTAAAGAAGATAAAAGATTAAAAAAACAACACACACACACACACACACACACAAAAATTTTTTTAAAAAAATAAAATTTTAATATAAAAAAAAATAAATTATATATATTATATATTAGATAAAACAAATAAAAAATAATTAAATTAATATATAATTATATTATTATATATAATAAAATTAATATAAATATTTTAATATAATAAAATATATAAAATATATAATATAATATGTGGGGTGTGTGTGTGGTGTGTGTGTGTGTGTGTGTGGGTGTGGGGGTAAATAAATATATAAATAAAAAAGTATATATAAATATATAAATATAATAATAAATATATATAATTTAAATTTTTTATATTAAAATTAATATTTTAATAATTATATATTATAAAATATAATAAAATATATATATATATATATAAATATATACAAATATATATTAATATATATATATATATAATTTATTAATTATATAAAATATAAATAAAAACAAAATTGGTGTAAGTTTTAAAAAATTTTTATATATATAATATATAAAATTATATATTAAATAATATATAAATATTAAAAAATTTGTGGGGTAATAATATAAAAATATATAATAATATATAATTTTAAAAAATTTTTATAATATAAATATATATATATAATATAAATATATAAATATAATATTATATAATATATAATATTATATATATATATAATATATATATAATAATATATGGTGTTGTGTGTGTGTGTGTGGTGTGTGTATTATGTATAATATGTATATATGTTTCATTTAATATACATAAATATATATATATATATATAAATATATATATATTATATATTTTTATAATATTTTAAAACAATAAAAATATATATTAACATATTAATATTTTATATAATATATATTATATATATTATATATAATATATATTTGTGTGGTGTGTGTGTCTGGTGCGTGTGTTTCATATATACATTTTTATAGTATATGTGTTTTTTGTGTGGTTGGGTGTGTGTGTGTGTGTGTGTGTGTGTGGTAGTTTTAAATTTTAATATAATATATATATATATTTTAATATTATTATAAATATTATATATATTTATTTATTTATAGGGCCCTAGGTTTTTTTTGGGGTTTTTCCCCGCCCTGGCTTTCCCGCCCCAGGTTGCCCCTCATTGCTCGGTGAGTTTTACGTTTTTTTGTTACATTTCCGCTTCTGGATTTTGCTTTTTCCTCCTTTTACTGATCTTCAGATTCCTTTCCTTTCTCGACCGTTTTTTTTTTTTTTTTTCTTTCTTTTTCTTTTTTTTTTCTTTTTTTTTTTTTGGTTGTATCATTTAAACGAAAAAAAAAATTTATACGTAAAATTTTATCTGATTTTAGTGGCATTGGTAATCTCCATTCTTTCTCTCTCTTCTCTCTCTCTCCCCTCCCCCTTTTCTTCTCTCTCTCTCTCCTCTCCTCTCTCTCTCTCTCTTTCTCTCTCTTTCATACACCACATACACCCCCAAAACACACACACACACACAAATGCACAGCACACGCACACACACACAACACACACACACACACACACAACACACACACACCGCACGCACGCAGCACGCACGCACACACACACACACAACCCCAAAACCCAACAACACAACACAACACACATACCAATTTAAAAAATTATATAAATACACATTTACAATTTTTTTTTTGCTTTTGCTGGCGGTTCCTCCATAAAGTTAATGTAATCTCTTAAAAAATAAAAAACCATATTTTTTTGTCGTAAATACGCGAAACAAAGCAAAAAATCTTGAGCCTCAGCCTCCCACGGGTCGACCTCGGCCAGCTGACCCTGTCGTCCCCCTACAACCCGATAACTTCAACAGCCCCTAAATTTACAATATTGCAAAACCCCACGACTGATTTCATAAATTTCATACTGTGGTCACTCGGAATATAGCATGTAATGAATGCCTTTTTTCATTTTTCCCGTTGTGGTACCCGGGTTTTTGGGGACAAGGCAAAAGGACGTTTAAAAAATTTCTGTAGGAGAAATTCGTTTTTTTCATTTTCCCCCTTTTACGGGTAGCGTACTGTAGATCCCATACAGACCGCGAGCTACAGGCTTCGTCTTGTGAAAATTTTGAATTGAAATTTTAAAAGAAACCCTTTTCCCCCACAAAAATTTTAAAAAAATTTTATTTAAAAAAGCGAAAATTACCCCAATTAGGTTTCCGCAAATGAAAAAACCAGTCGTTTTATAATAGCGAAGGACATAAGAACTCAGTCATAACGCGCGCGGTACACAAATCCAAAAAAAATTTACTCCATTACATTACAACATATTTTGTATCCATCTGCATTTTTGTAACTTTCACTAAACATCTTGGGAACAACAGCTTTTGCGTGGAACGCGAAAAAGATTTCCCCAATTTTCCCCTAGACCAAGGTATTTCCCCCTCCCGGGTGAGTTCGTTGGTACTAAAGGCGTTGTATCTGGGGGATGAAAGAGCCCGAAGGGGGACCGACCCTATGCGATGTTGCTATGTCTAGTGCACTCTATAACAAGCATTTATTTTCTTCCCGACTCCGACCCTGTCACAAAACCTATTGGACAAGGTCGTAAATAAAGAGTCTTTTATGCAATGAAAACCCCGCTCGTCAAAGAGGCGGATGACAAAGAGCCCCCAAGTAGAATGGATACATAATCTCACGTCAGATATTTTGTGTCTCAGCTCACATAGTCTTCAGCGTGAAGAGCATGCATCAGGACTCCTTTGTGCAATTTAAATTTCTTATGTTATTATCTTTTAGGTGGAGGGGATTTTCCCGATGAATTTTTGGTTCACGCATCTGAAAAGTCCATAAAAGACACTTGGAAAAAAGGCATCTTGGGGCTCTGTGTAAAGAGTTAGTGAGAGTGAGAGAGTAAAAGAGAGAAAAAAAGAGAGAGAGAGAGAGAGGGGGGAAGAGAGAGAGAGAGAGAAGGGGCAGAGGAGAGAGAGGAGAGAAAGAAAGAAAGAAAGAAGGGAGAGGGAGGAGAGGGGGACGTAAGTCAGTCCCCGTCCCGTCGCAGCCAGCCACCACCAGCCAGCCGCCAGCCCGCCAGCCAGCCGCCCGTCATCAGTCAGTCAGTCAGCCAACCCCCAGCCAGTCGTCAGTCAGCAAACCCGTTAAACACAACAAACAAACTGAAAACAAACAGGGAAAGTGATAAGGGGGGGGGGAAAGAGGGAAAGAACTTGGGGGTCGTCGCTGCAGTCAGTCAGTCGCGGTAGTCATTTATTTATTCAGTTAGTCAGTCAGCCAGCATCAGTCAGTCAGTCACCCGTCAGTCGTCATCAATCAGTCAGTCCCGTCAGCCAGTCAGTCAGTCAGCAGTCGTCAGTCACCAGCAAGTATCCAAACCCGCCGCCCGCCAGCCAGCCAGCCCGCAGTCAGTCAGTCAGTCAGTCAGTCAGTTTCAGCCACCTCCAAAACCAGCCAGCCCTCCCACCCGCCAGCCAGCCCGTCAGTCGTCAGTCACCCCGCCAGCAAACCCGCAGCCGCCAGTCAGTCCCC
>NW_023649324.1:5000-6446 GCF_015228065.2 Penaeus monodon | reverse complement strand
AATTCACTTTTAATCTGAACTGGTCATAAAGCTGAAGCATTACAAAACATATGATCACCGATTGTTAACAAATTATTTCATGTGATCAGTACTACTTCTTGTACTCCTTTCCTATGTATGGAAGGAAAGGTGCACTAGATCACACACTTAAAATAATTATTATATTAACACAAAAACGATTTATGTTCTGTCTCCTGTAATTTTATTTATCAGTAGGCCCTTGTGACCAATCCTGATTTCCCTATTCCTTGAATTGGTGGGAAAATGTGTTTTTTTTAAATACAACTGATATCAATATTCTTTTTTCATTGATGTTATGATTATTAAATTATTAAAATCTTGGTAACTTTAAGACAATGAAATAAAAAAGACTCTTTCCAAAAATCAAGGAAAGGGTTTGAACAGGTGAGATAGGTAAGACTAATAACTGACTCCTTGGTGATTAGGTACTTCTAGAGCATCTATGTGTAAATACAATAAAAAACAATATTAGAGTGGGCATGGCAATCAGTGCAATAATAAAAATGTTTGTAATATGATCATGTAATATGTCTCGAGTTATGAATTATTTGAGCTTGAACTAAGAGCCAGTAAACCCAAGCAATCATCAGTTAAAAGTAGATTGTTCCCCAAAATATGCCATAAAAAATATTTAAAAATATATTGCTTTCATAATAGTTGAAAATCACTTCCCAAAGGGACAATTAAAAAAAGCATTCTCTGTCATGCAGGAAAGCAAGTGTATTGCAGAAAAATAAAGACAATAAACTGTACTGCATACACAAAAAAAAATGTATATCAAATACTTTAACAAGTAAAATAAATACTAAAATTTAAAAAGCATTTTTTAAAATCTGAACAGAAAGGGTACTGTAGTAAATATTACAGTAAACCCTAACATTTAGTAAGTTCACATTTTGCAACCTTCACCAGCTGCTATTATGCATCTCATCTGGATACCAAAAATAGCAAATTTTGGTGACCATTATATTGAAAATTTTATTGAATGCAGTCTCCACTCTCCTTTGACAAATACTGTAAATGATCTCTCAGAAAATTAAAGTGTCATATATTACTACTTTTCAGACTCATTCAGGAAAAGGACAGAACTACTCTATGAAAAGATGATGACATGGAGAGGTAGACATAAAAGTAAAAAAAAATATGAATATCTTAAAAAGACTAAGTTTATGAGCTATGAAATTTCAAGACAAAACTGTACTTGGGGACAAATCATTAGTGATAATCTCCCTCTTATTATAATTAAATGAAGGATTATAATCAAAACAAGCAAAAACATTTGTTTCCCTTTTACTTTATATATCAGAAAATAGACAAGTAAGTTTTTATAGTGCCTAACAAGCAAAATTGCACCAAGACACTGCTGACTCCAGAAACTATTAGTTTTTTCCCCCCTTACTTTAAAAATAGAAAAAGGTTTTCCTG
>NW_023649323.1:0-6447 GCF_015228065.2 Penaeus monodon | reverse complement strand
TTTTTTTTTTTTTCCTTTTTTTTTCGTTTTTTTTTATTATAAAGGACAGTATTATTTTTTATTATCTTTTCATATCATATCCTACCATTTTATCATCATTATTCAATATTGCAATTATATCTCATTATTTCTTTATTATTGAAATTTTTCGCCTTATAATTTTCCGGTAATTCATAATAAGCAATAATAATAACAATAAAAACTTTAAATTAAAAATTTGAATAACAGTTTTGAATGTTCTTTTTTTTATTATTTTTTCTTTATTATTGAATTTTTTACTTTATCTCTTTTTTTGGGCAATTACACTCAAATAATATAATAATAATAATAATAACAATAATAACAGCAAAAAATGTAACAAAATAATATTATAAAAAATAATTATGTTATTATTTTCATTATTATTGAAATTTATAGGATATAATTTTTTTTTCTGTTTAAAAATTAATAGTAAAAGAATAATAATAATAATGATGATGAGATGAAAATAATAATAATAAAAAATATTAAAAAATAATAATAAAAATAAAAATAACAAAAAAATATAAATTTTTTTTTGGGAATTATTCCCATTATTTTATTTACTATGATCATTCTCAAATATCCTTTGTCATGATAAACAATATGATCATTATTATATTTTTCCCCTAATAATTGCCAGAATCATCAATGAAATCGAAAAAAAAACGGTTTTTGGGGACTATACTCTGCAAAGGTATACTAGAATTCCCCGCTTTTTCGAATTTTGGGTTTTTTTATCTTTTTCTTTTTTTTTTTTATTATAAATGGACTTTATTATTATTATTATAATACTATCATCATCGCTACCTCATTATCATCATTATCATCATCATTATCATATATTATATCTTTATTGCAATTATTTGCAATATTACTCTTTATCATATTATTTCTTTTATTGAAATTTATTGCCGCCATAATAATTTTCCGGTAATTACACTAAAGGAGCAATAATAAAAAAAAAAACCCAATAATAAAATTGTAATAACAGCATTGGAATGTTTTTTTTATTATCATTATTTATTATTGTAATTAATACAGTTATAATTTTTTTTTTTGGGCAAACATCAAAAAAATACAATAATAATAAAATCCAATAATAACAGAAATAATGTAACAATAAAAATTTAAATAAAATTTTTGTATTTTTTTCTTTATTATTGAATTTAGGATATAATTTTTTCTGTATTTAAATTAATAGAAAAAGTAATAAAATATTTATGATGATAATGATGATGATGATGATAATAATAATAATAATAATAATAATGGTATTTATAATGATATTAATAATAAACAATAATAATAACTTTTTTTTGGAATTATTGCCACATTGATTTTTGATAATTCTCAAATTTTACCCATTGTCGGATAATACAATTATGATCTTTATCATCATTTTTCCCCTGTAATGCCAAAACATCAATGAAATCAAAAAACAGGATTATGGACTATACTCTGCAAAGGCTATATTTCGCTAGTTTTTCCCGCTTTTTCGATTTTTGGGTTTTTTTTTTTTCTTTTTCGTTTTTTTTTTATCATATCGGACATTTTTATATTATTATATCATTATACCAATGCTAATTTATCTCCTTATCATCATCATTATAATTTTATTATCATCTTATTGCAATTATTGCAATATTATCATTATTATCATCATTACTATCGTTACCATTATTATTATAAATTATCATATTATATTTCATTATCATATTATTACAATTTTTTCATTATTGCAATTTTTATCATTATTGCAATATTACAATTTTATTGCAATTATTGCATTATAATCTATTTTGTAATTATACTAATAACAAACAGCAATGATAATATTTAACAATAATAATAACAATAATAACGTATTCATAATAATTATTTATTACTTTTTATTCTAATTAATTCGTTATTACTGTAGTTATACTGCTAAAATAATTATAAAAAAATAATAAAAATGAATAATAACAATAATAATATTAATAAAAAATATTAAACGACTATAAATAGTATTTTTATTATTATTTTTATTAGTTATTTTCCGTTATGATATATTTTTGGCAATAATAATAATAAAATAATAATAGAAGTATAATAATAATAATAATAAAATAATAATAATAATAATAATAATAATAATAATAATAATAATAATAATTATAATGATAATATTAAAAAATTTAATAATCATAAATGTTACAAATTTCTCTTTTTTTTTAATTTTATTCATTATGTCATGAGAATACCATTCTGATAATTATTATCTTTATTCCCCCAATCATTGCCAAAACATCAAAGAAATAAAAAAAAAAATTTTAAATTTTGGAGTTATCTCAAAAAGGCTATTTTTCGCAGATTTGCCGCTTTTTGGGACTTTTGGAATTTTTTTTTTTTACCTTTTCTTTTTTATATATGGACAAAATTCCTTTATAATCATTTTATCATGATTATATCTTTACTATCGTTAACTCTCTTTTTAAATCTTTACATCATCATTATCATATTTTTGCAATTATTTCATCTTTTATTGAATTTTTATCATTATTATTGCAATTATTGCAGTTATATATTTTTGTAAACTATCTAATAAGAAAACAAAAATAATAGTAATAACAATAAGAAAACAACAAAAACGATAGAAAATAATTTTTTTCCATTATTCAAATTTAAATTTTCTTATACTGTGTTTTATCTTTAATAATTTTTTTCCAACTATACTCTAGTAAAAATAATAATAATAATAATAATAACAATAAAAATTTAATAATAATATTATAACGACTTCAATAGTTTTTATACTTATTTTATTTTTTTTACTGTTTTTTTTCATTTTATAATATATATTTTAGAAATAATAAAATAAAAAATAGAAGTATTAATAATAATAATAATAAAATAATGAAGATAATAATAATGATAATATCAATAAAATTAATAATCATCAAATTTTTATAAAAATTCTCTTTTATCCATTTTTATCATCTTTATTGCATGATGAATACCATTTGGTTTTAGTTTTAATTAAATTACCTAATCATTCCAAAATCATGAAAGAAATCGAAAAAAAAGTCATTTTGGAGTATACTCTCAAAAGGGCTATATTTTTCTAGATTTTGCTTTTTTTCGATTTTTGGGATTTTTTTTCCTTTTCCCCTTTTTTTTTATATAGGACACAATTCCTTTTATTTTTCCAATTATCATGTTTATCACCATTACTATCGTTACCATCATATTATCATATTATCGCATCATTATCATCATTATTGAAATTATTATCATCATTATTCCCAATTTTTATTATTATTATGCAATTATTGCATTTTAAAATATATTTTTTTTGTAACTATACTAAAACAACAATAATAAAATGCAATAACAAAAAATAACAATAATAAATTTATAATAATTATTTAAACATTATTCTATTTAAATTTTGGGTATTACAGTAATTATTATGTTATAAAATTTTTTTTGAAATTTTATACTACTAGTAAAAAAAGTAATAATGATAATAATAAAAAAAAAATTTTAAAAATAAATTATAACGACTATCAATAGTATTATTATTTTTATTATTATTATTATTTTTTATTATTACAGTTATAATATATTTTTTTGTGCAATAATAATAATAATAAAAAAAATTTTAAATAAAAATAAAAATAATAATAAATAATATAAATAATATTAATAATATTAAAAAATCATCAAATTTTTTCAAACTTCTCTTTTTTCTCATTTTATCATATTTTTGTCATGATGAATACCTTCTGGAAATTTTATTATCATTATTACCCTAATCTTTCCCATAATCATAAAAAAGAAACGAAAAAAGTCATTTTTGGTTTTTTACTCTCAAAAGGTATTTTTGTAGATTTTCCCCGTTTTTTCGATTTTTGGGAAATTTTTTTTCTTTTACCTTTTTTTACATATATGGACACAATTCCTTTATTATATCATTTTTATCAGATTATATCTTTACTATGTTATCATCATTATCATCCATTATCATATTTCGTATCATTTCCATTTTTCAATTTTTATCTTTATTTTTGCAATTTTGCAGTTATAATATATATTTTTTAATAACTAATAAGAAAAAAAATAATAATAGTAAATAATAATAAAACAATAATAACGATATTAAAATAATTATTTATACCATTTTTCAAATTTAATTTCGTTACTCTTTAGTTTTTATTTTATAATAATCTTTTTTTGCAAATTACTACAGTAAAAAATAAAAAATAATAAAATAATAACAATAATGATTTTTAAAATAATATATAAGACTATCAATAGTATTTTATACTTATTTACATTTTTTACTGATTTTTTAAATTTATAATATTTTTTTTGGCAATAATAATAAAAATAATAATAATAATAAAAGTATTAATAAGAAAATAATAAAAGTATTAAAAATGATAAAATAAAAAGATAATAATAGAAATAATAATAATAATAAAAAATTTAATTTATATTAAAAATCATAAAATGTTAACAAACTTCTCTTTTTTCTCATTTTTATCTTATTTTGTCAGATGAATACCATTTGGTAATTATTATCATATTCCCCAAATTTATTGCCAAAATTCAAAAAAATCGAAAAAAACGTCATTTTGGAGTATACTCTCAAAAGGCAGTTTTTGCCGCTTTTTCGATTTTGGGAATTTTTTTTTTTTCATTTTTTTCTTATATATGGAAAAATTTTCCGTTTTTATATCTTATTACATGATTACATATTACTATCGTCCATCTCATTATCATCATTTCTTTCCCTAATATCATCATTTTGCAGTTTTTATATCATTATTTAATTATTATCATTTTTTTGCAATTTTGCATTTTTTAAATATATATTTTTTTAACTATACTAATAACAAAAACAATGATATAGTAAAAACAATAAATTAACAATAATAACGATTTTATAATAATTTTTTTATACTATTTTTTAAATTAATTTTTGTATGTAGTTAAATTACGGGTATAATAATTTTTTTGCAATATATACTAGTAAAAATAAAATAAGAAAAAATAACAAAAAATTTTAAAATGCTACGCAGGGGTTTTTGTCTCTATGCAAAACAGTGTAACAGGGAAAAGGATGCCGGGAAAGTGTTAACATGAAAAGGATCCTGGGCAATCATGTCGCAATGGCGCAGAGGAACAAGCCAAAGAGACGCAGCGGTGCTGTCCTGTGTAGACCCGGTGTCCCCTTGTGACTGATAAATTTTGTTTCCCCTTTTATAAGCGTTTTGTGCTTGTGACATGCTGGTTTCCCCCTTGTATTTTGCCTATGAAAAGTGTACGGGTAAATAACTTGTGGAAATAAAGGGAAAATACTGTCATTTGTGTTTATTTGTGCCCTTTTCCCCTCCCCTTGGGGTTTCCCCCCGTGGGTTTGGGACGCTGTGGTGCTCGGGCCCCCTTTGGAAATGTTCAGGTTCACGGACCCTGGATAACACGCCGTCTGCCCAAAAATGCCTTTTGTTGGTGGCAGAGAGACGAGGCGGGGGCGTAACAATAATAATATTAAACGACTAAACAAAAGTTTTTTATATACTTTTATTATTATTTTTCTGTATTATTACAGTTATAAAATATTTTTGGCAATAATAATAATAAAATAATAGAAGTATTTAAAAAATAAAAAATAATAATAATAATATAATAATAATAATAAAAATAAAATAATGAAATAAATAATATTAATGACATCAAATGTAAAAATTATCTTTATTTTCACTTTTATCATCATTTTTTCATGTAAATACCATTTCTGGTAATTATTTTCATATTACCCTAGTCATTGCCCAAAAAAATCAAAGAAATCGAAAAAAAAAACCCCTCATTTTTGGTATATCTCAAAAGATAATTTCGTAGATTTGCCCCTTTTTGACTTTGGGATTTTTTTTTTTTTGCCCCTTTTTTTTTATAAAGGACACAATTCCTGTTATTTATAATTATTATCATGATATCTCATTTAATGTTACCATATCATAAACATCATCTTTCATATTATTTTAATTATTATCGTCATTTTTGCAATTATTATCATTTTATTGGGAATTATTTCAGTTATAATAAAATTTTTGTAATAACTATAAAACGCAAAAAAAGTAAAAAACAATAATAATAAAATAATAATAACGATATGATAATAATATTTATACCATATCTAATTAATTTTGTTTTTATGAGTTTTAAGTTTAAAAATCTTTTGTAAATTAAAAATACTAGTATAAAAATAATAATAAATAATAACAAAATAATATTAAATAAAATACTAACGGGGCTATCAAAGTTTATTTACTTATTATTATTTTTATTATTTATTTATATTACTGTATTTATTACAGTATAATATTTTTTTTGGAAAAAAAAAAAAAAAATAATTAATAATTAAAAAAATAAAAAATTAAA
>NW_023649321.1:0-5000 GCF_015228065.2 Penaeus monodon | reverse complement strand
GTGTGCGTGTGTGTGCGTGTGCGTGTGCCCGTGTGTGTGCGTTTGCTTTCTTACTCATTTTTATGTAATCACAAATATAATTTTCAATGTGTTCAAGGAAATTTTTGAAATAATTACTTCCCTGGCAACGTTAGACGTGAAAATTATATAAAAGTCACAACAAAAAAACACCTTCTAAAATAATTTAATTGCTCCGGGAAATACAAAATTGTAAAAGTGTGAGCGTTGTCCAAGCGAATCAGTTTCTTTAATAAATTTCCAAAACTGAAGTAATTATCTTCGAACTTCCTACGAACTTCCTTTTCACGTCTCTGTCACCAATTCATTACTCATTAGTGTTGGTGCTGCTGTCGATCTCACTGCTATGCTTACTGAGTGCTGCTGCCATCATTTTTGTTCACGCTGTAATTTCTACGACCATCATCATCTTCACCATCATCATCATCATCATCATCATCATCATCATCATTATAATTAGCTGAAGTAGTAATAGCATCAGCATCATCGGAAGAGGTAGTGTCGATGGAGGTGGTAGTGGTAATATTATCAATATCTTCATCCGTATGCTATCACTATCTTTTCTCATTATAAGTTTACCATTTCTTCCATTGCTGATAGTTTTAATGAAATATTACTGATGATAAGCAATTAAAGTCACTTATATACGTTATATAACTAGCAATCTAATTATTTATCATCTTTTATACAGGTGTTGATATTACTATCAGTTCCTTTATCAATTTTATCATTACTATTAGTAACCGTATTTATAGCGAAAATTGAAAACACCATCTATGTAATTTCAATCATCACTACATGATTGCCGCCATAATCATGAGAATTACAGCATCTGCAATAATATCAATAACAAAGACACATTTCAGTTCAAATGTAACTCTTCATAGAATTACGCTACCCTTTGTTAAGCTAATATAATAAAATTACTCACATTAATTTATTATTTTGGCTTCCTTCCCTCACATACACACTATATTCGTATGCAAATAAGACCCCAATGCATTTATAATTGGCTTGGAACAAATCCTCATTTCATTCCAATGACTTTTCATTTACTGGAGTAATGTTGCATGTTATTAGTTTTTCCAGTTTCCAAATAGAGTGATTAAGTTGATTTTGTTTTTACAATGCGCACAAAGCACACTCGCAGGGGTTTCTCTTCCTCTCATATATATATATATATATATATATATATATATATATATATATATGTATATATACATATATATATATACATATATATATATATATATATATATATATATATATATATATATATACATATATAATATATATTATATATATATATACATATGTTATATATATATAAAATATATATATATATATATATGTTATATATATATATATATATATATATATATATATATATATATATATTTATATATATATATATATATATAACAGGACGTGTAGCGTAAAAACAAATATATGTCACTATTTTTTAAGATATATATATATATATATATATATATATATATATATATATATATATATATATATATATATATATATATTATAAAAGAGTATAGTCGTTTTTATGCCATACGCAAGTAGATATCAATGATTTAATCATAATCAATGTTGAAAGTGATAAATCATCCATATGAAAAATATGAATGTGACAACCAAACTTTTAAGAGCACATATACATAGAGACGCGGCGATGTTTTCATACATAGTACATTACTTCATCCTCAGACGAACCAAAGAAAAAAAAATCCGCAAAAATCAGAATAAATACCCAACGACAGTCCCTTTAAAATTAAGTACTTTTTAAATTCGATCATTCATCAGAGTCTTTAGAAACGGCGCCCTTGCTCGCTCCAATGAAGTCCCAGTCGCACGCTGGTCTTCAAAAAGCCCCTTTAATGTTGCTTTGAGTTATTCATGGCGAGGGAAGGCGTCTAAAGGCGCAGGACCCGGACTTTGGCTCTGGTGACGGCAACAGGTGGCTGGCTGTCGTGTTGCCATCGCGAAGTCTTCCCCTTTCTCGACAGAATAGATGGACGGATAATGTTGCTTTGTTGATGATCCTCTCCCACTTGGGGGAAGGAGTAGAGGGAAGGAAGAAAATGTGTACTGCTGAAAAACTTTCTTTTCGTGGAATAACCGTAAATATAGTTATTACCTTCACAAGGTATATGCATGCACAGGAAAAATGTAGCTAAATATAAAGAGAAGAGGATCTTTCCGCTAATCTCAAAACCAATGAAGAGTTGACACGTAGTGGATTTTTCGCGTCTTGTTCTTATTGACTTCCCTTTTCGCCATGTAACTATTATTTACACTTATTTTTTTACGCGCATGCTGGCTTGGTTCACTAAGAATATCACACATATTTGCTGTACATATTGGTACATGAATATGAATATTAACTGAGGTAGTCTGACTAATTATATCACAGGATAGGAGGTGAATGATTATGCTCTATGGCGTCACCACACTGCGGCCGGAGCATGACGTGTTGTGAGGGAAATAGTCCAAGGTCTTGAGATGAAAAGGTGGTCTCACAACAGACTGAATTACGGTGTGTAGGTGGTGTAGACAATGGGTGAAGGCGATGATATGTCGCTGTCTAGAAAGCGTCGGAACATTTGTTTTTATATTTACTATTTTCATAATAAGAAATGGAAACAAGGATATTAACTCACATCAATACAGCTTCTACAAAGTGAAGAATGTGACTTGGTACATTAAGAACAACTTCCCTTGATGATTAAACACAATACCAATACATTCTTAAATGTATTTCTAATGTAATGGACATTTTAGTCCAGTGCATTGATATCCGTTTATAGTAAAAGCATGTGCAATAGATAAAATTGGTTCACATGTATTAATTCCTCCTAGACCGTCATATATCCAGTATATGAGAACTGCAACTAAGAATTTACGGTAGAAAACAAATATTAGCTTACAACTTCTGAAGTCTCAATAATAGCAATTCATATAGACGATTGAGCCAACCATTCCTAATTTCCTCACTACTTTCCCCAAAGCTAATAAATGTTTATGAGGCGCATAAGGCGATTACTGCAGAGGATGCCAATTTTCTACGTCGTTTCGTGACACGTACATTTTTCAAGAGTAGTATAAAGACGCGAGATTTATCGCTTTCCTCAAGCATTTTCCATTTAGGTTTAGGTTATGAATCTGTCAGTCTCTAAATCGGTGTAAGCAATCATGTTTATATTACTCCGCTCCAAACACTTTTAAGACGGAGGGTTTCAACGAAAATAGTTTCCTCCTGGGCATCAGGCTTCTGGAAACAACGGGTGAAACCTTCATTTCAAGCTGGAACGCATTTCAACGTGGATTTTATTACGGACGAACAGTAAGTCGCATCCAGACTCTTACCTCATATCCAAAGATGCCAATCATAATGGTATGTGAACCGATAAGTCGAACCAAGTAAACGTATCTGGTGCAGTGGACTTGGCAGTTTGACGTGAAGGTAGGGATTAGGTTGTTTTGGCTGCAGGTGGTCTTCGATGCGAGTAAATCCGAGACTCGCTCGTCTTCTTCATGGCTTTTGGTGAAGGGTAACTGACTCATCAAAAGATGCTTTAGTTGGGCACATTTCGTATCACAAGATTACTTATTTGTGGCACTTCAGCTCACCCACATGCTTACTGAAAGACCAGAAGGATCATGGATGATTTTTTTTCTGTACAGTCGGTTGTTAAGATTTATACTGTCATTAAAGTATACTAATAGTTCGAACAAACAATAAAACTAAAATAGGAAATTGACTGTCTTGGTAGTTCTCACTAGTTTACATCAACATGTAGAAACTCCTCTCCATAGTTTTTGGTTTTGGGAATGCCCAGCATTGTTAACAGTGCTTCAAAGCTCTCTGGAGCTTTCTATACACACACGCACACACACACACACACACACACACACACACACACACACACACACACACACACACACGCACACGCACACGCACACGCACACGCACACGCACACGCACACACACACCAACACACACACATACACAACACACACACACACACACACACACACACACACATCATGTGCAAAATGTGTATATAAACTATATATATATTATATATATATCAATATATAATATATATATATCTATATATTATATATATATATATATAATATATATTTGTATATACAACAATGACATGTTTGTGTGTGTGTTTGTGTATGTGTGTTTTTTGTATATGTGATGTGTGTGGTGTGTGTGTGCGTGTGCGTGTGCGTGTGCGTAGTGCGTGTGCGTGTGCGTGTGTGTGTGTTGTGTGTGTGTGGTGTGTGTGTGTGTGTGTGTGTGTGTGCGTGTGTGTTTAGGAAGCTCCAGAGGCTTTGAAGCACTGTTAACAATGCTGGGCATTCCCAAAACCAAAAACTATGGAGAGGAGTTTCTACATGTTTGATGTAAACTAGTGAGAACTACCAAGACAGTCAATTTCCTATTTTAGTTTTATTGTGTTGTTCGAACTATTAGTATACTTTAATGACAGTATAAATCTAACAACCGACTGTACAGAAAAAAAATTCACCATGATCCTTCTGGTCTTTCAGTAAGCATGTGGGTGAGCTGAAGTGCCACAAATAAGTATATCTTGTGATACGAAATGTGCCAACTAAGCATCTTTTGATGAGTCAGTTACCCTTCACCAAAAGCCATGAAGAAGACGAGCGAGTCTCGGATTTACTCGCATCGAAGACCACCTGCAGCCAAAACAACCTAATCCCTACCTTCACGTCAACTGCCAAGTTCCACTGCACAGATACGTTTACTTGGTTCGACTTATCGGTTCAATCCATTATGATTGGCATCTTTGGATATGAGGTAAGAGTTGGATGCGACTTACTGTTCGTCCCGTAATAAAATCCACGTTGAAATGCGTTCCAGGCTTGAAATGAAGGTTTCACCGTTGTTTTTTCCAGAAGCGCACTGATGCACCAGGATGAAAATTGGACTC
>NW_023649319.1:0-2500 GCF_015228065.2 Penaeus monodon | reverse complement strand
GGAAAATAGAAAAAAGGGGGAAAGGGGGGAGAAAAAGAAAAAATAAGGAAAAAAAGATGGTGGGAAGGAAAAAAAAAAAAAGAGGGGGATGAAAAACGTGAGGGAAAAACAGAAAATAAAAAGAAGAAAGAGGAAAAAAAATATGAGAAAGATGGGGAGAGAGGGAGAGTGAAGAAGGAAAAGAAAGGGGGGAGGGGAGAATAGAGGAGAGAATATTTAAAGGAAAAAGAGAGGAGAAAAGGAAAAAAAGAGAAGGGGGGGGGAAAAAAGGTATAATGGGAAAAAAAACGAGAAAAGGGGGGGAAAAAAACGGAGAAAGGGGAAAGGAGGAGGAAGGAGAAGGCAGAGGAGAGGGGGGAGGGAAGGGGGAAAAGCGTGAGGGACGACATCCCGGGACCAATGAGATGTTTAAAGATCCGATCGGCGACCCTCTTAGACACACGGGTCCCCGGGGGCCGATCGGAATCCGGCCGGGACCTTTTCGAAAACATTTCCTCATCTCGGCCCCCGAGGCGCCTCCCAGATTCCCCGGTTCTCCCGCGGTTTCCTCCGGTTCGCCCTAACTCGCCTGGACTCCGGGTTCATTCCCCCCCAGGAGGACGAGCGTTCGGGCCGCAGGCAATTCGCTCGATGACTGATTGGGGGCGAGATCGCCCGCTGGGACAGGAGGGGGGGGGAGTAATAATTTTTGTGTGGGGGGGGGGGGAGGGAAAGGGGTTAGGGGAGGGTGTGTGTGGTGTGTGTGTGTGTGTGGTGTGTATAATAAATATAAATATATATATATATATATTTTATAATATATATATAAATATACATGTATATAAACATATATAATATATATATATATATAATGTATATATATATAATATATATGTGTTGTGTGTGGTGTTGGTGTGGTGTGTGTGCATATAAATATATATATAATATAAATAATATTTTATAATATATATAATATATTATATAATATATTATATATATATATATATATATAATATAATAATATTATTATGTATGTATATTAACATATATATACAATATATCATTGGGCCGAAGGCCGTCGAAGGGTGGGGGTGAACCAATGAACCACATTCATAGCACCCAAACACACATACCACCCACCACAAAAAAATAGTGAAAAATCATAAAAAAAACCCTTTATATTATTAAAATATATTATATATATATATATATATATTATATTAATTATATATATATATTTATATTATATATGTAATTTTATAATGTATATATATATAAAATATATATAATTATATATATAAATATATATATATAATATACACACCACATACACACACACACACACACACACACCCCACAACATATAATATATATATAATATAATATATATAATATATATAAATATATATAATAAATATATATTATATATAAAAATAATATATAATATATATATTAATAATATATATATATAATATTATTATATATATAAATATATATTATATATTTTTTAATATATTAATTAATATATATATATATATTATAAGATATATATAAAATATATTTTTTTTATATTATAATATATTATATATAATATAATTTTACATATATAATATATATTATATATTATATATTTTATTTTTTATATAAAATATATATAATAATATAAATTTTTATATATATTATATTTTAATATATAATTAATTTTATTTTTATAAATTATAAAAATTAAAATATAAAATATTATAAAATATATAAAAATAAATTATTATATATATAAAAATTTTTATATTATATTATATATATTAAATATATATATATAAATATATATATATATATAATTTCTTTTTTAATATTATTATTAAAATACTAATTTAAATTTTATTTATTTATATATTTTATTTTTAAAATTTTATTTTTTTTTTATATATTTTCATTTTTCCTTTAAAACGGTGGTTCCCCCCTGGTAGGAGGCAAAAAGGGGGAACCGCCCCGGGGAAAAATGGGGGTTTTCCCCCCCCCTGATTTCCTTCTTGAGTGAGTTTCCTGGAGGGTTTCCCCCCAGTTTTTTTTTTTCACGGGGTTTTTCCCGGGTTCCCCCTTTTTTTTTTTTGGGGGTTTTTTTTTTTCAATTTCCCCTTTATTTACCCCGGCACTGGGGCTTTGGGTGGTTGCCACCCCAAGTGGGTAGGAGGGAATCGAGGGAAGTTCCTTGCCCAAGGGGGAAAAACGTGCCGGCCGGGCCCCCGACCCCGAACTCAATTGCCGTCGTGAAGTCTTTAGTCCCACGCCCTTTAAATTCGGCCCCGCTTCCCTATAATTTAAAAATTTTTAAATTTTAAGGTTTTGTTTTTGGGTTTTTTTTTTTTTTTTTTTTTTTATAATAATTTATTTAAAAATATTTTTTTAAATAAAAATATAATTAAAAAATTTTTAATTAAATAATATTTTATATTATATTAAATTTGGAAATATATAAATTTTATATATATTATTATTATATATATATAATATTATATATATA
>NW_023649317.1:0-6448 GCF_015228065.2 Penaeus monodon | reverse complement strand
TATTTGTGTTATATATAATATATTTTTTAAAATTATATATATATAAAATATATTGTGTGTGTGGGGTGGTGGGGTGTGTGTGTGGGTGTGTGTGTGTGGGGTGTGTATTTTGTGGGGTGTGTGTGTGTGTGTGTGTGGGTGTGTTGTTTTGTTGGGGTTGTGTGTTTTGTTATTGCTTTGGGGTTTTTTTGTGGTTTTGTGTGTGTTTTTGGGTGTTTGTTTTGGGGGGTGTGTGTGTGGTTTTGGGGGGGTTTTAAGATTGGGGTGTTTTGTGTGTGTTTTTGTGTGGGGTGTGTGTGTGTGGGTGTGTGTGTATGTTTGCGTGTGTGTGTGTGTGTGTGTGTGGGGGGTGTGTGTGTGTGTGTGTGTGTGGGTGTGTTTTGTGTGTGTGTTTTTGGTGTTTATTATATAAAAGGGTGTGTGTGGGTGTTGTGTGGTGTGTGTGTTTTTTTTTTTGTGTGTGTGTGTGTGTGTTGTTTTTATATATTATAAAATTTTATTTATTATTAGTCCCCCCCCCCACAAAACACAAAACACACCCAAAAACACAAACACACCACACACAAAAACACACACACACAAAAACCCCACACACACACATTTCACACACCACACGCACACACACCAAAACACACACAAATCACACCCCAAAAATCTGAAAATTGCGTGTTTTAACCCAAGTATTGATCACTGAGCCCCACATGTTATAAACAGGTCTTAAATGTATTCATCCTTTACTCTGCGCTTGAACTATAAACACACTGAGGTTTTCCCACGCGAATTTTAGAAAAATTTAAATTTCCAAAGACACAACCGTAACGCTCTGCATCCCAAACTCTTTAGTGGCCCCTCCGCCCATCTCCCTTACGAAACAATTAGCAGAGATCGAACCAGGTTTGGTGAAATTTTTAAATAAAATAACGTTTGTGGCGAAAGTCCATTGAAAAAAGCCCAAAAATCTACGCTAAAGGGGAAACCATTTTTCCCCCCAGGGGCAGATTTTCCTAGAATAATTTTGATTCATTTTCTGAAGTGTCTCGGTTTTTCATTTCTTTGGCCGGTTGTAAATTTGGGCATCTCAATATTAAAGGGGGGGGTTGGAGGAACCCCGGTTAATATTCAAAACCACCATTTCAAACTGGGGGACGAGGAAGCTTCTCTCGATTATATGGTTTTTTTTTTCCCTTTCCCCCCCCCAATGGTGAGGGTTAAATGTTGGGGTTTTGTTTGTAATTGGCGGTTTTAGGGGAATTTTTCATGTTCAGACCTTTTCACGCAACCCAAATATGAGCGCGGTATGCACAAGCATAGTTTAAAGGGATATATTTCGCGCACAAAAAATACCACATGCGGGACACATAAAACACGAGCGCGGGGGGAAATGGGGAAAAGGTGGAGAGGGGAGAGAGAGAAAAGAGAGGGGAAAAGAGAGAGAAAAGAGGGAGAGGGGGAGGGGGAGAGAAGAGAGGAAGAGAGGGGAGAGAAAATAAGACAGAGAAAGATAAAAAAGAAAGCCCAGTTTTAAAATATTCGATGACATATAATAAATCCATTAACATAGTATTCAGGGATATGCTGTTCATCTACAATATTCACCTGTAATCCCTGACCCAATTCCGCCCACAAAAGTTTTTTTAGTTTAAACCCCCTTTTGGGCTTTTTATTTTCATCAAAATCTGTTTTAGAAAAGGGAATTTTTTACCGAAAGAAAATGAACCCAAATAAAGCCTTGAAAAACCGCCTCTTTCGACACAAAAACACACACACACAACACAAAACACACACAAAAACCACCCCCAACACACACACACACAAAACCCCACACACCCCACACACACACCACTTTGGAGGGGGAAGAGAGCGAGAAGAAGAGAGAGAAAAAATTTTTTTTTTTATCAATTTTTAAAATTAATACCCCATTGAGAAATTTCGCAACACAAACCCATTAAAAAACATCACGGATTTCGAAAAAGGAACCCTAAAAAAGGTTAATAAATTCCCCAAAATAAATATTATTGAAAAACAGATCAAAAGGACCGCATTGTTTTCATTTCAGAAAATTTAAAGGGTTTTTGCATAAGGAATATATATTCTATTTTGGGATTTTGGGTTTTTTTTATAATCATTATCAGCTTTCAATAATAGCATTGATGTCTTTAAATCTTTTTTTCAAAAATTTTTATCTTTTGGTTATCATTTTTTATCATTGTTAACAGGTCTTTTCCCTTTTTATCGTTATCATCGTCCTTATCTTTATTTTTTGGTATAATTTAAATAAAACGGGTGTTTGTTATGTTAAATGAAAAATTTCATTTTCCCTGAATGATAATTTTTGTCTTTTTAAGGGCTTATTGGCAAAAATTTGAACCAAAGTTTAAAATATGGGGAATTTTTTAAAACTTTAAATTATTTTTTTTTTTTTGTATAATGTAACCCCAGTAGCATAGTAGTTTTGCTAAAAAAAAATATATAAATTTTTTAAAAATTTTTTTCGGGGGGAAAAAAAAAAACCCCCAAAAAAAAATTTTAAAAAATTTTTTTTAAAAAATTTTTTTTTAATTAAAATAATTAAAATAAAAAAGGGGGGGTTTTTTTGGAATAATTTAAAAAAAAAATTTTTGGTTTCCCCCTTTTTCCCCCCCCCAAACCCAAAAAAAAAAAAAAAAAAATTTTAAAAATTTTTTTTTTAAAAAACCCCCCAAAAAAACCCCCAAAAAGGGGGGGGGGGAAAAATTTTTTAAAAAAAAAAGGGGGGGGGAAAAAAAAAAAACCCCCCCCCGCCCCCCAAAAAATTCCCACCCCCCTTTTTCCCCCCTTGGAAAAAATTTTTAAAAAAAAAAAAAAAAGGGGGGTTTTTTAAAATAATTTAAACCCTTTGCCCGGGGGGCCTTTTTTGGGGGGGGGCCCCCAAAAAACCCCCCAAAAAAAAAAAAAAAAAAACAAAAAAAAAAAAAAAAAAAAAAAAAAAAAAAAAAAAAAAAAAAAAAAAAAAACAAAAAAAAAAAAAAAAAAAAACAAAAAAAAAACCCCCCCAAAAAAAAAAAATGTTTTGGGGGTTTTTTTTTTTTAAAAAAAAAAAAATTTTTTTTTTTTTTTCCCTTTTTTTTAAAAATTTTTTTAAATATTAAAAAATTTTTTTTTTTTAAAAAAAAAGGGGGGGGGGGTTTTTTTTTTTTGGGGGGGTTTTTTTTTTTTTTGGGGGGGTTTTTGGGGGGGGTTTTTTTTTTTTTTTAAAAAAAAAAATTTTTAAAAAAATTAAAAGAAAAAGGGGGGGGGGGGGGGGGGGAAAAAAAAAAATAAAAAAAAAGGGGGGGGGGTTTTTTTAAAAAAAAAAAAGGGGTTTAAAAAAAAAAAAAAAAAAAAAAAAGGGGGGATAAAGAGGAAGAAGAAAAAAAAAAAAAAAAAAAAAAAAAATTTTTTTTAAATATAAAGGAAAATTTTTTTTTAAAATTTTTTTTTTTAAAAAAAAATATAAATTTAAAAATTATCTTTTTTTTTTTATTTTTTTTTTTTTTGGGGGTTTTTAAAAAAAAAAATTTAAAAATTTTTTTTTTTTTTCCCCTTTTTTTTTTTTTGAAAAACCAAACCCCACACACCTACACATACAACACAACACCCCAACACACTCACAACACCCCTACACACCCCCCACACCACCACACAGCACCAAAACCCACACCCCCCCACACAACCCCCACACACACACGCACGCACGAAACCCCCAAAACACACATACACACCCACCACACACTCACACCCACCCACACACACCCACACAACACACACACACACACACCACAACACAACACACAACAACATATATATATATATAGGGAAATAATGTGCGTGTTAATATTATAATAAAAATTTAAAATTTTAATATTAATATATATATAAAAAGGGAAACCCCAGCCACATAAAAAAATAAAAAATAAACCGAACGTTTCGAACTTTTCACGATTCCTCTCAGACGAATAAACCAAAAAGGATCAAATTTCATTTGGTTTTTTCGTCTGAAGAGGAAAACCCGTAAAAGTTCGAAACGTTCGGTTTTAGTTTCAATTTTCTACTGGGCTTTTTCCCTTTTCAAAAAAATTTATTTAATATATATATTAATATAAATATATATAATATATAAAATTTTGGTTGTGTATGTATATATATATATATATATTTTTAAAAAAAATATATTATATATTATATATTTGAAATAATATATGTGTGTATATGTGTATATATATTATTAATAAATATAATATTTTATATATAAAATATTTTTGTTATGAAATATATATATATAATATATTATTATATATTTATATATAAGTTGTGTGGTTTATGTTTGTTTGTTTTTTTGTATGTGTTTTGTGATGATTGCGGTAAATTTAAATAATAATTGTACATATATTTAAAACATGTTCCCAAACAAAACAAACATAAAAACCCCACACACACCCACACAACCCCATCACGCGCGCGCCCCTTATGCATTGAAATAAAATAAACATGTAAATGTATTTTTAACGGATGTTTTTCTTCTTCCCTTATACGAATATCTACTTTTTGGGGTGCAAGTCAAAAAAGATAATACATTTAAAAATATATTTCCCAAAACAGCCTCTTAGTATTTAAAGCCTTTTAACATGCTTTAATTTGGGAGATAGAACCTTCTCGGCATGGATCTAAGACCGAATTTGGGCAATTCCCGAGTTTTTATGTATTTACAAGCCCAACCTTTGTAGAAAATTACGATATTTATTCAAAAATGATCTTGCCCCGTTTAAAAAAAAAAAAACGAGCAAAACGCATCATCCCTTTTTTATATTGTGCGCGGGTGGGGGGGGAAAAACGAAAACAAACCAAAAACCCCATATCCATTTTCCCCCCCTCCTTCCTTTGGAGACCAATTCGGATGGGATTCCCGCCGAATAAATTTTCAAATTCCCCCTCATAATCTTCTCTTTTTTTTTTTTTTCCATATCCGTCCAAATCCTCCTATCCTCCGGGGTTTCGCGTCCTCCCCTCCGGGGCTGGCACTTACGATCCCCGCGAGGAAGCCTCCGCATTTGGGGTTTTTCATTGTAGGGAGAAGCCGTTTTTTTTAAAGCGAAATGCACGGAAGGTCGATTTTTTTCCCTTTTCTTTTTTTTTTTTTTGTACTTTTTTTCTCTCTCTCTTTTTCTTTTTTCTTTTCATCCCCAAAAAACTAAACGGGAGAAAATTTTTTCTTTCTGTTTTTACTTTCTTTTTTCTTTTCATCCCAAAACAAAAGGAGATTTTTTTTTTTTCGTTTTTTTTTTTTTTCACCCCAATTCTAAAAGGGTTTTTTTCCCTTTTTTTTTTTTTTTTCACTTTTTTTTTTTTTTTTTTTCTCCCCTCTCCCCAAAATTTTGGTTTTTTCCCTTTTTTTCTTTTTTTTTCTTCCCAAAACCAACCGGGGGGAAATTTTTTTTTTTTTTTTTACTTTTTTTCTTTCCCAAACCCAAAAAAACGGAGATTTTTTTTTTTTTTACTTTTTTTTTTTTTTTTCATCCCCAAAATCTAACAATTTTTTTTTTTTTTCACCATTTTTTCTTTTTTTCCCCCCCAAAAATCTAAACCAAATTTTTTTTGGGTTTATTCCCCTTTTTTCCTTTTTTTCCCCCCCCCAAAAAATTTCCCCGGGTTTTTTTTTTTTTTTTTTTTTTTGAAAATTTTTTTGGGGAGCTATAAATTAAACAGAAAAAAAAAGGGGAAGGGACGGGAAAAAAAAAGGGGAAATGGGACGAGAAAAAGAATTAAAAGGGCCAGAAAAAAAGTTTTGGGAAAGATTGGGGAAAAATAAACCCAAGAAAAAAAAAAAAACGAGGAAAAACAAAAAAATAAAAGGAAAAGGAATAAAAAAAAAAAAAAATTTAAAAAAAGGGGGGGGAAATGGGGGGGGGGGGTGGGGGGGGGGGTTGGGGGGGGTGGGGGGGGGGGAAAAGGGGAAAAAAAACCAAAATTATAATAAGAAAAAAAAAATAAAAAAATAAAAACAAACAAAAAATTTGGGGTTTGTGGGAAAGAGGGGCGGGGGGGTTTTTCCCGGGGTGGCGAGATTTTTGGGAACAAAAAAAAGGGCCCCCCCCCCCCCCCAAAAAAAAACAAACACAACAGCCCCAGAATTTTTTTAAAGCCAAAAAAAAAACCAAAAAAAAGGGGGAAAAAAGATAGGAAATTTAAGGGGGAGAAACCCAAGGGAGGGAGACGGCAGGAGGGGAACGAAAAAATGGGGGAAAAAAGGGGGGGGGAAAAGGGGAAAAGGGGGAACAGGAAAAGGGGAGGTGGAGGTAGACAGGGCACAAGAGGGGGGAAAGGGCAAAAGGGAGGAGAAGGAAAAAAAGGGAAAAAGGGGGGGGGGAGGAAAGGGGGAAAGGGCACAAGGGGGGAGGGAGGCAAGGGGAAAGGGAAAAGGGGGAGGAAAAGG
>NW_023649316.1:0-6449 GCF_015228065.2 Penaeus monodon | reverse complement strand
GTTTACCTTTTTCCACTTGCCGGTGAGGGGGGATTTGGGGGGGGAAACGGGTCAGAAAGTTTGCTAGACAGATTTCCCATTGCCCCAAACGGCCCTGAACATGCACCCCAGATGGACATAAAAAATTGTGCCTTGCAAAAAGGGTTTTTTAATTGTAAAAAGGTTCCTAGGTAAAGCCCCCCTCTCCGTGGACTGAGAAAACCCATAATGTTGCATATATATTAATACATCTTTTTTGAATGTTTCTGAATTTTGTTTTGTAATAATTTTATCCAGGACAACTGATTTCCATGACCATCATGGGGTTTTATAATCAGCAACCAGAAACATGAAAATAAAAAAAGGAGCGGGTTTCTTTATGTTCCAACTTTATAAATTTTATAGAAAATTTAACATTTTTTGTGCGTTTTAAAGTTAGAAAAAAGGGTGAAAATTTTTGGTATTAATTGTGTTGTGTGGGAGGGGTCATGTGACGAAATGTAATTGTGAGTACAGTTCCCTATTATATTTGCTCACTCCATAGAATTTTTGCCAGTACTCTGTCATGCTAAATCTGGAAGTAGGATTTTTAGATATCTTGTGTATATTACTATGATTTTCTGGCAAAGCAAAGGGTATGCTTAAAGTCTTTACAATGATTTTGTTAACTTTTTATTTTTTTTCCATCACAAACTTCTTTAAAAACTTGAATTCGGAAATACTTTATTCATATATAGCTACAAAAGGTGGGCATCTTTTCCCATTCTTTGTGTGAAGAAAAACATTTTTTAAATCACCAACTTTTCATTTTCTCATTTGTCTCTCAAAATAGAAAATAAAAAATAAAAATATAGAAATCAAAAAATATAAAAAAAATGGAAAATTTTAAAAATATAACAAAATTATATAATACTAAAATGTAACAGTATATATAGTAGTGTAATATATAGTAGTAATATAGCAGTAGTAAAGTAGTAGTATAATGTAGTAGAGTAATAGTAGTGAAATAATTAGTAGAGAAAGTATAGTAGAATAGTGTAGTAGAAAAGTAATAGTGTAGTAGTAATATTGTAGAAATATTAGTAAAAAATAGAGTATAGTTAGTAGTGTGAAATGTGTAGTAGAAATAGGGTTAGTAGTAAAATGAAATAGTGTATAAGTAGTAAAATATATTAAATTACAGAAAATTTTAGAAATTGTAATAGTAGTATAGTAATAGTAGTGTGAAATAGTAAGTAGTATTGTAGAAAATTTAAAGGTAGTAAAAATATTAGTAATAAAAATAGTATTGAAAATAGTAGTAATGTAGTATTAATAGTGAGTGAAATAGAAATAGTAATAGTTAATAGTATAGTAGAAAATAGTTGTAGTATATAGTAGTGTAATAGTGTTATAAGGTAGTATGAAATGTGTAGTATATAGTAGTAGTTTAAAGTAGGGGTTAATAGTAGTATGTAAAATATAGTGTGTAGTAAAATATAGTATAGTGTAATAATATGAAATAAATGTATAGTAAAATTAGTATAGTAGAGTAATATAATGTATAAGTATTTTAGTAGTAATAGTAAAAATAATAGTAGTAATAGTAAGAATAATAGTGTATATATGAGTATAGTAATGTAGTAAAATAATAGTAGTGTAAAAATAATGTGTAATTTTTAAATAGTAGAAATAGTATAATTTAGTATAGTAGTAATAGTATAGTATAGTGTAATTAATTAATAGTATATAGTGTAGTAATAAAAACTTTTAAATATCAAAAGTAAATCATAGTTGCTCACTTGAAGAAAGAACATAAATGAGATGCATAGTTCTTCCTGCCTCCTTTCCTCATACAAGCTTGACACTGTACACGTAACGTTTTCTGTCGTTGCCACCCAAAATGATGAGCCACTTGTAATGTACAGTGGGGCTTTGGGAAAAATTTTCCCAAAAGCGTATATTTCTGTTGTGGCAAACCTATATTTTTAAAAAGAGGGGGGTATTTAAAAATCTTTCATGGTGTCTCACGATTTTTTTCTCAAAAAAAATGCTGTGTATTTTGTTGCATGAAAAGGGGAAAGAAAGGACCCTCTTTTCAATGCCCCGTGAGTTGAGAAGTTTTTGAAGTTTAAGCCATTATCTTATTTTTCTGTTTTTTTATAGAGACCCTCCTATGATCCACCCTTTTATCACAAAAAAATCACCCCTAGAGAGACAGCTGTTTTTTCAAATTTCCCAAAAGTTCCTGAAAAACAGAGCACGGAGAGGCAACAAGTTTTAAATTTTAATCTCGCTTCTTTTTTAAAAATATCTACTGTGGATTCTTCCCAAAAATGGGCACCTTTGTCCAAGGGCTGAATAAAAGGCAAAATCATAACTGCAGGCTATATATGAATAAAAATGAGTTTCTGTATATTATTGTTAAAACAAAAATGAAACTCCATATAATTGAAAATTATTACTGTATACTCTCAAAACAAAACATAAAAAAGTCTGAATCCCGATACCCAATATGAAAATTGTTTAACAGGAACCCATTAAAGAGAAAAGGGTAGTGCCATACCTCAAAGACAGTGACTGCATTCTGTTTTTCACTAAAAAGTATCATCCCTGAATAAAACTCCCTTAAAATTCTGAGCATTCCCCGCAACCTTTTTCATGGCAAAGAAAATTTTCTGGTGCTTTAAAAAATGCTGTATTTCGTTTTAATGCAGTTAGACGCGGCAAATGTTTCACGCCACCCCATTTTTGCCCATATTCAAAGTTGGGGTTTTTGCTTTAGTGAAAAATCTTGTAACTCCCCGCTCTCAGTACAAACAAAAATCTGTAAATAAAAATTTTTTTTTTATATAGGTATTTTAAACCTTCATATAACTTTATATAATGGATAAACATTAGATAAGCAAATTTTTAGGAGGGTTCATTTATAAATATAAATGGAATAAAAAATAGGGATCTGGCATAACAACCTCCATAAATGAATGGAAAAAATTTATTTTGTCTTGTTACAAAGTGATGTTGCCTATGTTTAAGCCAAAGACAAAATAAAGGGGAAAAAAAAAAAAGAAAAAAAATATTGGTAAAATTACTTTTTGTGACTTTCGCTAGGGGAAAAGCAACTACCTTTTCAGGGGAAACAAAAAACCTCAGACTAAAACAGACTGTTTCCAAAATAAAGGTCTTTGCTACAAGAAAATTCTAAAATTAGTTTCTGTGAGCTGCAGACCATCCAACTGAAGTTGGGGAAGTCGGGAAGTTTGTCAAAAAAAAGTCCCTATTTATGGAAAGAATAATTCTTTGTTAGTTTTTGAAAAAAAAAAAAACCAAAAAAAACAAATTTTATGGTCGTGGCTCATTTCTGGTGAAGGGGGAAAAAAAATAAGATATATGTAAAAAGCAAATAACTTCTAGTGAATACCTATTTCTTTAAACTCAGTATCCAACAAATACCAATTGGATATATAAGAGGTATTACTTCATCTCTTTTCTGATTAAGACTGTGAAAATACGGCTCTTAATTCAAATAGTATACTTATTTATGTCTTTAGGCCCTTAAAAGAATGCAGTCTGATCCTTGCGTGATCCCTCGAGACCTCCCCTTTGGGTGCTAAAAAGGGGTTCGGTGAGGATGCTGTGATTTTGTTGCATCACCCCAGTGCTGGTTTATTATAAGGCCCCTATTATTTAATCAAAATCTGACAACGACTAAATGCAGAAACTCCCCAAAATCAAATCATGAACTGAGGGGGTGGGCTGAATTGACTTCAGGGCTATCACCTCCTCGTTTGGAGGTAAATGAAAAATTAATGGTGATGTAAAGATGTGGGGTGGTGACGTAAAGATGACAATGATGGGGTATGATAATGAAAATTGGGGGGATGGGGATGGAGGCATACCTGAACTAAATACCCCTCGGACTTCACTTTTTCTAAGTTTTAGAAGAAACTGTGCCTTGTGGTGGCTTATATAAAAAGCTTTTTTCCCTTGTGATTATTCTCTAAAACCTGGTAACAGATTTTACAATAAACAATTAAACCCTGAAGACCCGTTTTTATTAAATACAAAATACTTTGTAATAAAACAATAAAGGTTGCTGCTTCAGTTTCTTTCAAGCTAAAAAAATCAAAAAAAAGTTACTGGGAAAACGGTTAAAAAAAAAATTCAGGATGATATCCAAAGGAGTTTTTGGAGTGTACTTTGTAAATGTTCAAGACACATTCGCAGGACTCATGCAGGGGGGCGACTTGTTGTTAGCTGCTCGGCGCAAGTCCCCTAACCTCGCAGGCTATAAACTGACTGGAGGACTGTCTCCTTAAAAGATAAAATTTACCCGGAATCTCAAGATGCATGGACGAATTTGCGGCCAACAGACAAACCCCAAATTTCAAATGTTTTTGGGTTTTCTTACCATTAATTTCAGAAAATATGCCCTACTGGTGTCTTTGTAACAATGGCCAAAACTAAAAGTAAAGATGCAATAATATACAAAAAACGATACTCGCCCCAAATCTTACTTTTAAACCTAAATTCCCTCTCGGATTTTTTCCCTTAAAACGCACTAAAAAGACCCTCCTGACGTCGCTGTCCTGGGCCGGAAAAAAAACCTCAAAACCAACATCCCTCCGCTCATTCGAAGGGAAGTCGCCCCCTTTATCTAGACAAAAGAAACTAAAACGTAAACAAAAGTCCATCGAACGCAAATGTTTTAAATCCCCGCCGCGTTTCGGAGGAAACCGGGGAAAACGTGAATACTTTTAGATTGAAAAAGGGGTCCGGAAAAAGTAATACATTTTAGATTTAAAGGGCGGCAAAAAAATAAAAATGGGATACTTTGTATACAATTTAACCGACATTTCCCAAACTATCAAAATTTAAAAAAGCTTATATTAACGATGAAAAATATAACCCCCAATCAAACCCTTTAAAAAAATCGTTTTGGGCGCAATTTATATTCGTGTAATGAATCATCTTCGGGGAGCAAAAATGTGTCAAACTTATAGCTATTTAAAAGGGTCTAAACTAAAGGGTTATCGATTAATTCACCTGATTAAAAAGATCCAGGGAATAGAGACAAAAAAGTCTAAAAACCCCCCATAGAAAAGAAAAAAAAGGAAAAAGAAGAACCCAAAGTAAAAAAGATTCAGGGAAAATAGACTAAAAACAGTTAAAACCTGAAAAAGAAGAAGTGAAGCTCGTGATTTATCAAGAAAATACTAAATTTGGTCCATGGTAAACATAAACTGTATACCTATGATATATTCTAGGAAAAAAAAGTGAATGTCTAAAACCCTGTAACAAGAAGTAATAATAATAATAATAATGATAATGATAACAAAGACAAAGTAAAATAAGTGAATATTGATAGATGTTTTCTAATATTGTTTTAAAATTCACATGTTTAACCTCAACTCTTTATATTGATATTTATTGTTTACTTTATTTTCCTCTCTGCGATAAAAAAAAATTTAAATGATTTTTTGGATGTTATAACTGCAAAAATGTCATAGGTTAGGAAATATGAGGAAGTCTGGTTTTATTGTCCTAAACGCATGTGGATTTTTTGGTTTAGAAAAATTGAAAAATTTGCAAAATTTTTACTAAAAAATTCTTTTCTTTTCATTTTTCTTTCTTTTTTCTTTTTTTTAGGGATTCCATGCTGCTTTAGAGGCACTTTGGGTTTAAACTTTCAGCAGGGGTGCCCAAACCCCGGGGAAATTTAAAAAGTATTCTTGAAGAGAAAAAAAGGGGGTCTCGGTACAAGAAATTTCTGTAATAGAATAGTAACACCACAATAAGGAAAAAGTCCAGTAAACACGCACACGACTAAGTCCCCAGTGCCCTTTATTCCGCCATCTTTCCTGCAGACGAGGGGAAGAGTGTTTCCCGGGGGGGGAAGGGACAGACCCCAAACAACCCCTTCCCTTTGGGGGGCCTGAAGGTCACTCCCCGTCATGGGAACTTAGATTGTAAATAGATTTTTGACATAGAGTGAAACCCGTACGTAAAGGTTTTCTGAAATGTAGTTTAAAAGCCCGAAATCTTATCATTTGAAGGGGGTTTTATTTTGAAACCTCAAGGGCTGGTGTAAAAATTTTTTTTTCATTTGTCACCATTTAAAAAAAAATTCAGGGATGATAGCTTTATGTCCTCCGTTTTTGGGTTTTTAAATAGACCTAAATAAATTTTGGTTATATGATATCTAGATTTTTTTGGGGATTTTCAAAATTTTTTACTTCCTACCCTTTATTGTTTTAGTAACTTTCTTTTTTATATTAAATTTATTCTTTTCATTGTACTTTTTTCCTAGATAAAGTTCAGTACCTTCATAGGATTATAGGGGTGAGGATTAAAGGGGGCCTTTTGTACATGGAAAACAAAGCGCCTTTGGTGGGCCATTAAGTTATTTTTTTTCATTTAACCAAAAAAAAATAATGTGATCCAATCTATTCTGTTTATTAACCTCTCTAAGTAATGAACTAAGTTTAAAG
>NW_023649315.1:30000-33234 GCF_015228065.2 Penaeus monodon | reverse complement strand
GTAAGCGACACGGGTTTGGGAGCACCTTTCGCCGTTGGAAGCGAGCCCCCGCGCCACCAGAATATGAGGACAGAGAGATTAGGAGACCGCGTCCCCGATGTGAGCGAGAAAAGATGGACTTGGGGGGGTCAGGGGAAAACGGGTTAGTTTGCTGTTTATTTTGAAGAGGATATAAAGACCCCCAAGAGCCCCGTGTCCCGGGTGGGGGACAGGTGGTGTAGCTGGCCCCTGGTGGTTGGGCGTTTGCTGGTCTCTTTGTGGTCCCTTCCCTTTACGGACGTGTCCTTTTATGCGGCGGTTCCTTCGAGAAGGGATTTTTGTTCCTGTGCAAAAAAGGGGAAAGCCGGGCTGCATCGCGTTGCCCAAGGAGAAGGGCTGCGTGTTTGGGAGGAGGGTGAAGTGTACACCCGGGTTTGCTACGTATTTTTGAAATTATATATATATAAAAATATTTTATAATATATATTATATATAATATTATATTTTTTTATATACATATCTCTGTGTGTGTGTGTGTGTGCATGCATATAACATGATATATGATAATATTATAATTTATATATTAAAAATATTATATAATATATATATAATAATAAATATTATATATATATATTTTATTATTATATATATATATAATAATATATTTACGTGTGTGTGTGTGTGTGTGTAGCAAAAACATTTTCCCGTGTTGATAAATGGAAGAAAAAACCCCAATAAAAAAAACTAGATTTTTTGAAAAATGAGATCAGTTTCGAAATCCCCTGGTTTCCCTCTTCGGGTCTGAGAGGAAAGGTAAGGACAATCCATATGTAAAAGCTTAGCCCCCCGGGGCTATGCCAAAAGGGGACCCCAGTTGTGGACAAATCGGATCGCTCACGTGGGCAGCTGGTGTATCGGTAAACCTTTTCCTTCCGCCGTGGGCCCCCCAGCAGTTACCTCCCGGGACGTTTGCAATTTCGCGCCTGAGCGGGCGCGAACGCCGACCCCCCCTGAGAGGCCGACACTTTTCCACTGTTTGCCTGGGGGCAAGAGGAAAGGGGGAGAGGGGGGATAAAAGAGAGAGAGGGAGGCCCAAAGCGGGAACATGGGGCAAGGGGGACGGACGAAAGGAACAAAGGGGGTCACATCAGGTCGGGGCGGCGGACTATGCACCCGGTGGCGGCATAGGGAGAAGGGGAGGGTGGGGAAGCAAGAAAATATGAGGAGAAAAACCCCGTTCAAGTTGAAATTTGGCGAGCTTTAAGGGAAAATTCCCCCATCGGGGTGGAAGGAAAACTTCCCCGCTGCTGACCAGTCCCTCTGTGCCATTTTCCCATGGTCAAAAGGGGGGTGTTTTTGTATCCCCCGGTACGCATATTTATGTTTAGACAAGTTTAAAAACTGGCGCCCGTTTTCCCCAAAGTACTGCTTATCACGGGGCCCAAAGGGAAAAAGATAGGGCCCACCTCGAGGGAGAAGGAAAGGGTGGTATGGCCCGTTCGACGAAAAATCAGCCCCAGTTTAGAGGGGGAAAAGGGCGAGGGGGAGTGTAGATCTCCCATGTAGGGGGGTGAGGGGGGGGTGAGGAATCTTTTAGGAAGAGAGCGTGGTAGAAGGTCGCCGGCCCCGGAAACGCGGCGTCAAAACTGACCCGGGTACCCCAGTTTGGAGAACGAGCGCGTAAGAAACGATCTCTCCATCCAGGGACTGGGGGGGGGACGATGCGGAGGGGGCGAAGGAACAGCGAGGTGGCAACACCTCCTTAATATGGGGAGGGTGTATGAGAGAAATGTATGTATACTACTGTGAAAAGGGTTCCTGATATGGAGGAGATGGAGGATGGAACCAGGGGTTTCGAAACTGTTTATTTTTAATAAAACTAGTTTTTGTCTGTGGGGTTTTTTTCCATATATATTAAATATATAATATTATATAATTATATATAATATATATAATTTAAAATATATATATAAAATATATATATATAACATGGTTGTGAGAGCATACTTTTAAATCCTCACTTTTGATTTTTTCCTTTTATGCAAGAACCGCAAACCAAAGAAAAATTTAACCGGGAAGACCAGAAAAAGGAAAAATAGTCGCGGGTTTCATGTCCCCTTTTCTTGGCCCCGTGGCGATAGCGAAAAAGTCTTTAAAAAAAGGCCCGGTTTTGCTCACGTTTTTTTCAGCGGGGGGCCTGGGAGGGCGGATGGGCGGAGGCGCAGAAAAATTATATACATATAGACATATTTTTGTGTGTGTGGTACTATAAACCACCACACCAGATCCATCAATTTATTCGTTTTTTTCGTTTTTAGGCATCATTTTTTTTAATTCTAATAATCCTTTCGAAGGAGTAAACATTCAACTACCCGACGAGCAAAAGAAAAGGTTTTTTAAAAAAAAACCCCAGTCCCCCGCCCAGGAGTGTTTTTATTAATGTAATGACACGTGACGAAAAAGGGGAAACTAAAAGAAATTTTAGGAAAAAGTAATTTTATATGCGTTAAATCCTAAATTAATTTTTTCGTATATTGGATATGTGAAAAATTTTGGGGGATTTTGATGGGGTTCGTTATGTGTCAAAAATATTCCCTATGGGAAAAGATGCGATTAAAAAAAATAATTTTTTTATCTTAATAGCTGAAAAAAATAATAATAATAAGGGTTTTTATCCGAGTGCATCAACATGTCACCTTTCCCTTTTTAAAAAAAAAAATTTGGGGAGGGCGCCATTTTTTATTCCTTCTCATCATTTATAAAGACGTAAAATTTGTTCATATTTGCTCACATTGTTGAATTCAAGGGGAAACATCACTTTCACCTGCTTTTCCCTCTCAACTTGTTTTTGAAAACATATGGTTCCAGAGATGCCCAACATATTGAAATATATTAAAAAGTTGATCAGATATTTTGTCCGTGTGTTGGGGTTAGTGGGGGTATGAGTCTTTCTCTCTGATGGAAATTGCCACTGGTCATGCCAGTAATAGCAATTTCATAACTGTTTTTCTTACGGATTTCGTTTATTTTTACCCTCTTTTCGGAGTATTGCTTCAAATTTGCTCTTTTAAAACGTATGCAGCGACGAAACAAAAGCAGTGGTTACCTTCTTAGTCGAGCATAGTAGACAATTACATTTTTGTTTGAACGTCCAGAGAATAAACCAGGATTGGGTAGGATAATAAAAATAATAGGTTAAAGATTTTGGAAGTATTTATTAGACATATATTCCTACACACGTTCCACCGATCCGTG
>NW_023649315.1:0-27500 GCF_015228065.2 Penaeus monodon | reverse complement strand
AACGCCGATGGGGGCGTACGGGCGTATGAGGGACTTGCTATGGTCCCTCATAGCAAGTCTTGACCCATCTCTAACTCCTCGCGACAGGTCTGGTCGGTCTGTCCAAGCCATGACCTCCTAGGTCGTCTTACGGGCCTCCTCCACCCAGGATTGTCTCGCAGAGAGACAACCTGATGGGCAGGTCATCCCAGAGAAGCGAGCTAGGTATCCATATAGCCTGAGTTGGCGATCCCGGATATGTAAGTAACAAGTCCCATGCTAGTCTCACGGTGTAGCCGTCAGTTGTACCCTATGATCCGGTGAAGAGACTTGTTACAAAAGGCATCAAGACGAAACTCCAGGGCACTAGATAGCGTCCAGGTTTCGCTTCTATAGAACAAAACTAGCAGTATCAAGGTCTTGAAGACACCTATCTTTGTCTCTCTGCATTCTTAACATTCCACAATTAAATGGTAAACTGCTACCACTGACCTTTGAGGAGTGTCAGATCGCCAGTACTTGGGATTCATTGTTATCAAGAGGAAAACTGAAAGATTGTTTTCACTTCAATATTTATTTGCTTATTCAATATTGCCTTAATCTTGGGTTCAAATTTTCAAAGTAAAACCCGGGAGATCGCTAAAAATTTTGGGAAAAAACCACCCGGAACGGTTCTTTACCTATGGGGGGTCTGTCTGGGGCTGATGATTTTCGTCACACTTTGTCGCTCAGCCTGGCTCCGCATCTTTCCTTTCTCATTGGTTTTTTTTCTTGCCCAATAAACTTTTTCCTAGGGTTAAGACACGATAAAAAACAGTAATTGTTGTCCCCTTGGCCTGACCAGGTCAAAAGCTACTTATGTGTGGGGTGGAAAACCGCTAAAAAAAGGGTTAGTGTCGGGTTCGACTTTTAAAAGACTAAAAAAAAGGGCAAGGTCAAGGAAAAACACAGAGGAAAATACAGAAAAGGGTTTATTAACGGACTAAGATCATATACATCAAACATCAAAATAGTAAAACGGAGCGTGGGGGTGAGAAGGACCAGCGGGGGCAGGGGAGGTCACATGGGGGAAGGGGGGACCAAATGAAGTCACGGGAAAAATACTGAATTTTCGGGGGTCCTTTTATTGACCCGAGAATTACCCCGAACCTCGTCCCCCCCCAGGGGAAAAAGGCAATCACGGGTGACCTAGGACCCCCCCTTTGACCGGATAATTGGGGGGGTCCCGGTATGTTGGGGAAAAGATCTCCCAGCGGTGAGGGGACCAATCACAGGGAAGCTACTGCCCCCCGCAGCTCCAGTGAACCTATGAGAAGGGTAGCAGGGCCAAAAAGGGAAATTGCCATCTCGCCCCTCTTTTTTGAAAACACCCAGGGATATTTCTAAAAACATTTGGGATCGGGTTCTTGATTCTTTTTAGCCTGGTGCGCTGGGTTCCCCGGGAATGTGGGTCGGGGCCCTTCCCCCCCGTCACCCGCACTCTCCCCCCCCTTTGCGATACGGTCCTGCCTTCTGTGGACTTGGGGCATGTCGCTCCTCCCCCACCCCTTTTCCCCCGGGAGCTTCTCCGGGTCCCCCGGCGACAGCTTACCGGGTTCCCCCGGAGGCCCCTCCGGCAGTTTTGGCAGCGCCCTTTTTGGGAATCCTCGGAGGGGGCTTTCCCCCGGCGGGCCCCGGGAGGCGGTCCTCCGGATGTTCCCCCGCAGGAGCTCCTCCGGCGTCCTCGGGGAGGCGCTCCTCCCGGGAGTCCCTTGGGAGGGAGTCCTCCGGCGTCCCGGTAAGCTCCTCGGCATCCCTTTTTCCCCCCCGACCCTTTGGGCGGGGATCCCACCTAATGGTCGTTTTGGGGCATGCTCGCACCCACCAGTTGCTCCCCTCGCATCATCGGGAGGTGATTATCCGGTGTACGATGCCCCCCAATTCCGGGCGGGACCCCCGCCAAAAATGATTGTTTGGGTGCAGTCCCCACCCCTATTGCTTCCTGTGCGTCCCGGAGGCAAATTTCTCCTGTGCGTCCTGGGCAGGCAGTTCCTCCTGCGCAGGTGACTCCTCCGGCGCGTCCTGGGCAGGCGACGACTCATCCGGCGCGTCCTGGGCAAAGGGCCCCGACTCATCCGGCGCATCCCGGGCAGGGGGACGACTACTCCGGCGCGTCCTGGGCAGGCGACGACTCCTCCGGCGTGTCCTGGGCAGGCGGGCGCTCCCCCGGTGGCGTTTCTGGGCAGGCAACGGCTCCCCCAGGTGACTTCGGCAGGTAGCTCTTCCCACAGCCCGATGCTCACCATATCCTTTGGGGGGGCATCCCCCCGCCAACTGGTCGTTCGGGGTGCACATCCCGCACCCACCAGGTTTCCAAGCGGACATGCAACGGCGGCTAAACTCCTCCGATTTACGTGCAGTCGCTGTGTGGTGTTCACAGTCGGCGAGGTGTTCTTCCGACGGCCGTTCCGGTGGTCTCCTACGCTTTTGTTCCTTGCCGAGGATTCCCTTGCGACGGGTCCTTGGCGACGGAGCGTCCAGGGGCGACTCCGTGGTCCTCGCTCCCCTGCCACTTGAGTTTCCGGACGACGTGCTCCCCTTTCCCACGCCTGTCCTCTTCGCGGTTCCTGCGACGCTGTTTTCCCACAGTTGCCCCTTTTATCTCCCATTTCGGTAGTACAGGGCTAGCTGCTCGCGTCTGATCCTCTCCCGCTCCTGTATGTGTGAAAAAAGGCCATGTCTTCAAGGTCCAGCAGTTCACCTTCCTGCACGTAGTTCCTCATGGTGCCGTTTTTCCATACCGTCTATCCTGGCAAGGTTCCCAATGTCGGGTTCGAAAAGGGTTTGCATTTTTCCCTTTCTTTGGTTTATTTTTTGCCAATGAAAATTTCCTATGTTAAAGAAGCCTACCAAAACAAAATCTGTTTTCCTACGTTGGTCCTGACCAGGCAAAAGTTTCGTTCATGTGGGGGGTGAAAAACTGCATAAAACAAAGGTTCGTGTCAGATATGAATCAAAAACAGCAAGGTAAACAAAAAAAACACCAGGGGAAAACTACAAAAAGGTTACTATTAAGGGCACTAGTACACTTACAACCAACATAGAAAAAATTGTACAATCGGAGCGTGGGAGTGGGGGGGATCCGCGGAGCGGCGAGGTCACATGGGGAAGGGACACCAAGTCAGAACACGGGCAACATAAACCCCATGAAAAAGGATGAGTGCCAAGATGAAACCAGTGGACATCGAGCAGTGAAGAGAGGGACCTCCCCTTTCCTCCCCCCCCTTTTCCCGGGGGGAAATCGGTCCTTTTTTGGGGACGATTCAGAGAAAAGGGAGGATCGGTTCCAGAAAGGGGGCGGACGGGGCCACGGGTGGAGCGAAAACCCAAAGAGTCACCAGATCCCTCGTGGGGTTTTTGATGGGCATATTAAAGAGATGTATTTAAAAACGTCCCCCATAGGAACCTCTTGAAAAAATGTTAATTTCTCTCCCGGGGCCGGCTTTTTCAGAGTGAAAAGGAACTGACGGAACAGGTGCAAGGAAGGGGATTCATTTTAAAAAAAGGGTACGGTCCTCTTAGGAGTGGAGGGGAACGGGCCCTAAAAATGAAAGACCCCCCCTTCCCTATGGGGGGGGAGCAAGTGTTCCCTAAATGATTCCGTAGGGGAAGGAACCCCTTGGGATACCCCCAGGGTTTTGACATTCCCCAGGTTTGCCGGCGGGGCCCCTTGTAGCGGGGAGACGAGAGTCCTGGAGGTTGAGCGATTGGGACGGTACACCCTGCGGTAGAAAACACGCCTTTTGGTCCTTATTTGGAAAGACGGGGGCCCTGATCACCCCCGGGTCAGGCATCCCCCTGTTGTGTTAGACTTGGTTTCAAACCCTCAGCTTCCCTTGTGGACCCCGTGTGGGTGGGAGCGTGGGGGATGAAGCACTGAAGTACATAAAAAACCAAACCAAATCCCCACAGACAGACGTATTTTTACGACCGTGCAAGGCCCAGACAGGGCAGCCCCCCTGAACCCCTTACGGCCTCCGGGTGGCAAAAGAAAACCCAGACCCCAGGAGACACTGTTGCTGCGCAAGATGGTGGACAGAAAAAAAAGCAGTACAAAATGTTGTCCCCCAGATGTCCAACAGAGGACTCTCGTGGGGGCCCCCCCAGGCCAGCACCAAAACGGAAGGCCTCGACACCCTCAGCGACCCCACTGAGAATCGGGAGCCCCAGCAAAACACAAACAGCTGGTCCCCCCACGAGCAAGCCCCAAACCCAAAGGGCGGACCGAAACGTCCGAGGCCGGAGCCCGCCCTTGAGGGGAAAATTGGCCCCAAGGCTTTCCCCAATTAAGGTCCCCTAAACCCCCAAAAGGGCTTCACAATGCCTAAAAAATGGTCGGGGCTTGGGACCCAGCGAAAAACCCGGCTGTCACCCGGGGTTGCGCGAGATCAGGGCATGATCATCATCCAAAGATCAGGCCCCACCCTTTGTTCCTGCAGGAAAAAAAGGGAGAAAAAGATGAGAGGAAAGTGAGCCTCTCGCCACTGAATCCCGGGGAAAAAGGGGGGGTCAGAGGTGCCCGGGTCTCAGTTCATACGATTTTGGGGGTGATAGCATCACACCCACGGTCGTGGAGGCTTCCCGATTGTAAAAAGGGGAAAAGACCCCAAACCCAGGCAAGTCCCTGGTAACCAAAAAGGTACCCCAAGCTCTCCCCTGATCTGGGTAAGGGGTACCTATCACTACGCATTATGTCCCAACCACCGGGTTTCAGGGCAAAAAGCGGCCCACCGGCAACTGCACAGCCAGCCAAATGTGGTGTCTGTAGCAAGGACACAACACCGGGGGTGTGCATCAAGGAATAAAGAAGAAAAAAGGGACACAACAGCCAAAGTCTAACTGTGAAGAGGTCACGCCTGGGCCTGGTTGCTCGTCGGAAAGAGGGGGCCCTAAAAACGGCAAGGGGTTTGCTAAGAAGCGACCAGACTTTGTTCCTGCCCCCCCCAGGACCACTTGGGGGAGGAAACCCAAAAGCGAAAGGCTTCCCGCCCTCCTAAGAGGAAGGAAGCTCCCCCCCCGCCAAACCCCGGAGACCCCGAAAACGGGATTCCCCCCAAAGTCAAAAAGTGAGAGGAACACAGGAAAAAAGGTTCCAAAGCACCACAGGGTCCTCCCCAGATCCAAAGACTGTCTTCGACGAGGGGGGCATGTCGATCCTGATTTGCTGAGTCACAGCATGGCAGTATCCTTTTCCCCGGACCCAAAGGAAGGGCAGTAAAGGGAGCGACATCGCCCTGACGGCAATAAAGGGAAGAAGGGAGGGCCAGATCAGCCCCAATCCCCTCGCTCACCAGGTCGAACTTTCCCCCCCCCCTTAAAACCCCGGCTATGCCCCCAGGCAAGCCTAACCCGGGTGATTCGGCCCCAAGCCGAATCAGAAGAAGCTGAGCTGCCCAGGCAAGGCCAGCCAAGCACAGAAAAACCCGGCCCAAAAAAAAGCCAAAAAAACAAGTAAAAGGGTACCAAAGGCTCTCCACCCCCCCGGGTCCAGGGATAGCCTGAAGCCCCAAGGGGGACCCCTAAACGTGAGGATTACAATGGGGTTGTCAGACTCCGACTGTCAATCCGAATATGACGATGTCTTGATGTAACTATCAATTTTAACACAGACAGCAACTAAAATATTCTGCGTGGGAAATTGTGGTTCTCCTAAGGGTGCCATCCTCCACGAATAGTGCGATCAAGGGGCATTGACTCTCATGCTCCCGGAGAAATTTTCAGCGGAAGCTGTTCGCTTCTCCGGGTACACATCTAGGGGCTGCCACGTTCCGATGGCAAAAAAAGGTCTGAGACCCGGTCAAACAAAAAAAATTTCCCGCTCCGAAAGCCGATCACCCCATTGGAGAGTTGAATCTCTTGCCGTTGAGATTCAAAGGCCGGGGGGCCCCCTGAAAAAAATTTTTACAATGTGTACAGCCCCCCCATTTAGTACTTAGACATAGCCAGGTATTGCTTTTTGCCACAACCCAGTGATCATAGGGGGAGACTTCAATGAAAACCACCCCCTCCTGGCTCCTCGGGGACCAGTGCGGTGGGATCCCCAGCCAACGTCTTGGACATTCCCCAGATCGCTTCCTCAAACCAGGAACCCAAAACATGTCAGAGGAGGGGCCCAGACCTCACCGGCCACGGCTCTGGTGGGAGGATTTGGTGGGTGTCGATGAGACCGTCACTGTGACCTATGGCACTATAAACCCCCGGAAGTGGCCCCGCCCAAAACCCCACCGAACCAAAAGGGAAAACAAAAAGCCAACTGGCAGGTTCCAACGCCTTGCCCCCTGTTGGAAGCAATAAAAAAACCCCCAAAGGAAAATGTGGAAAATGCTACAAACCAGAATTTTAATGCCCGAGAGGCAGCCTCACGACCATACCCAAAAACTCGGCCTGGGCTAGGAGTACAAAGACCCCTGGTCTTCAATGAAATTAGGGAGGTCAACCACAGGAAAAAAAGTGCCCAAAATTTTCCCAAGGCAAAGAACCCCCCCAACCAGTCCCCCTAAAGGGGACTGTCAGGGTGCCAAGGAAAATGCAGCAGAGGAGGGAGGAAAAGGGGTGGAATGGGGTGAGTCCTTCGTCCCCTACCCCTTCAAACTATGGAACGGGGCAAGGAGCCACCAACGCTAGCCCCCGACGCCGACCATGCCCCCCTCAAGGGCCAACAGACGGCGTACTTTTTCTGCGGGGAAAGAGTAGAACAGCCTGCCAGCCGAACGAGGGCAAGACAAAACGTACAACCAAAAGACTTGCTCACTCAAGAAAGGGCAAAACGAAACCCCAAAAACTAGCGTTTTCTTTTTTTCTAGGGAAAAAAAATAAGAGATGCAAAAAAAGCCAGTTCTAAACAGCCGGGCTTGAGGGATTCGTACCCCATCATTTCCCACCTGGGATGGTAGGGAGTTTCATTCCAAAAATCATAAACAAGCCCGGGGAAATTCCACCTACCCCAATTTGGGAAAGGGGGCTCCCAATAGCCCCATCCCAAAACCAAAATTTAGGGGGGAATTACCCCCCCTTATCTCTCCCCCGCTGTCTACCAAAGATCCCGAGGGGGGAACTAAACCGGGGCCCCCGAGGGAAAATGGGACCCCCCACGGAAACACCCCCAAGGGTTCCCCAGGGCTGAGCACCCAAAAGCTAGCCACCTTTTGCCCCAATAACCAGGGGGCACTCTGTGGCAATTTTCCCCTTGCCCGGGTGGGGCAAGACAAAAAAACCCCTACAACCAGCAAATTGCTCCATCAGAAAAAGGGGGGAGCCAAACCCCAAATAACTCAGACGTTATCTTTTCTCTGGGGAACAAGAGTGCTTTTTAAAACCCCTTTCTAACACCCCCCCGGGCTTTGAGGGGGATCTCGCCCCCATCATTTCCCCCCGGGGACGGGTTGGGTGAGCTTGCTTCCTGCAACTCATAAACAAGCCGGGGGAAATTTCCACTCTACCCCAGGGTTGGAAGAGGGCTACCTAGTTTCCCACCCCTAAAAAAAGGGGACCGGGGAAGTCCCCCCGCCCTATTTTTCTCCTCACTTTTAAACCAAGACTGCCGAGAGGAGGATAAACCGGGCTCCGAGGAAAAAGGGGACCCCCACGGGAAACCCACCCCCCAAGGGTTTCAAGGAGCATGAGCCAGCGCACAGCATAGCCATGCTCTTCAGCAAAAATAAGCAGGGGGGACATCGTGGCAATTTTCCCTTTTGACCTGGAAAAAGGCCCTTTAAATTTGGCAAGTCCTTTTTTCAATTCGGGAGAGCCTGACCAAAAAAGGAACCAAAGGTATTTCCTGGCTTGGAAAAGGTGACTACTTTACAAAAGAACAGCCAGAATAAAATTTCCCAAGGGGGTCACTATCACATTACATCCCAAATTAAAAACGGAACCCCCGGGTGGGGTTTCATTTCCAAAAGCCTTTTTAAAACCTTAAATGTCCTGTATCCTCAACAAAAACCCCCCATTTGGGGTGCAAGTTTCTCCCCTATGCAGCGATTTTGCTATCATCCCCCCTTTGGGACCATACTCCCTAAAAAAAGCCCGCGTTGCCCGGAAACCTGGATCCGGGGAGTGTTGCGGGGACAGGCCAAAGATCTCTGCACCCAAAAACCCAAACCCAGGGGCTTGAGACGAGATTAAAGGCAAAAGTTTTGAAAACCCAGGAATAGATTTGGGAGGGGGTTTTCGGAAAAATACCTCTACGTTGGGGAAGGTTTGGGCCCGGGACCCCCCCCTTTCCCACAAGGAGGTCCCCGGACCGGGTTGACCGAAAAAAATCAAGCTGTCCGTCATGAGACAATGAGTGGAAGATGCATGGCCGACACAGATTACTAAGTTCTTCTATGTACATGCTGTCGGGCCCCATTGTAGACAAATGCCCCCCTCGCTCTGATTGGGTTTAAAAGGGAAAAAATAAAGCCCCAAGGGGACAGTCCAAAAAAGAACCCCCAGGTATTCTGGGTGCCCCAAAGGGGGGCGAAGGTCCTCAACCTCCTTTTGGGGGAAAAAACCCTTTTCCCCTTTTCCCCCACGGGAAATTTACCTAATGGCAGCACAATTTTTTATCAAGGGGCATCCCGGCCTCCCAGGGAAAAAGCCTAAGAATAAAAAAACCCGACGCCCAGAAAAAAGGGAAAAGAGTGTTTGGGAAAAAAAATCCCGGCTGTCCACACTCCCGGGTTATACGCCATCAGCTCAAGAAGCCCCTTGGCCCAAGGGGCATGGGGTCCCCCCACCCCGACTTTGTCCCCGGGCCCCCTGTGGGGCCCAAAAAACGAAGATTCTTTTGGTCAAAGAGACGGGCCCCCCAAAAAGAAAAAGAAATTTTTACCCCCCTAAAAGGGAGAAACCCCGAGGGGGCTTTCGCATCACCCTTCGGGGCCGAAAATTACACGGGGATCGGGCATCCCTTTTACTCACCCCGCAAAGGCCCCCGGGTTCGCAGCAAGGATGCCCCAAATCCCTGAGGGTAACCCCCCAAATTTTCCTCCTTGCTTTCAGGGAGAAGGGAAATTGGGATCATGGGGCACTGGCCCCGTTCCCGGGGGGAAGGGCACGTGGTTAAAAACACAGGGAATCCCAAAAGGGCCCTCACTGTCTTTTAGCAGCGCTCACCCCCTGAAAAAATCTACCTTTTTGAATACCCTCCCCCAATGGCAAGGGGGATTCTTGCACAGGGTTTGAAAAATTATCCTAAACGGGTCCCCTGCCCCATAGGGAAACAAGGGGATTGAGCTTGTGACAGATTGCAGGGGTTGGCAGGGGGATGCCCCCATCCCCTGATAATACTCAGAGGCCCAAAAAACTTAGGGGGAAGGGGACGGGAAAAGGCCCCCCCTCCCCTCCCGCCGCTTCACAGGAGGAAACAGATCCTCCCCCCCGGGCCCGCTGGTACCAAGCCACAGGGGTATGAACCACTTGGGAAATCTTTGAAATAAAAAAACAGAGGTTTCCGAAGGGAAATTTTACAGAATGCGCCTAGGTTACCACTCTCCCGGGGGTTCATACAAAAAAAACAGAAAAGTGAAGAGGTGTTGCATGCATTTTCGCGGCCCAAAGCCCAAAATTGTACTTCTTGGGGAATTGCGTGAACCCCGCAATTTTCCAAGCAAAGCCCCCAGAACACAGCGTCGTGCCTGGGTTAAAAAGATTAGCAGATGCTTTCCCCCACGGTAAAGGGGCGCCGGGTGGCAATCCCACCGCCACGGTAAGCACCCAGTGTCAGACAAAAAAATGAGACGCCATTTAAAAGGGTTTACACAGGCCGGGGGCCCTAAGGGGAAAGGCCCCCCCCGAAGCCCGAACTCTCAAACAAATAACCCAAAATGAATTTACATTGGTTTGGGGGAGCATGTGGGTTTTTCTGGGTAACACTTTTTTGTGTGTGTCTGGTCCTCGGCCAGGGGGAAAAAGCTATTAAACCCTATCAAATTGCGCTATATGTCATTGGGTCTGAAAACGCAAAAACAAACAAGGGTTGGTTTTGGGCGCCATGTGGTTTTAAACCCCGGGGAGGGGGGTTACTTTATTGTTTCAAATTTTACTGTTAAAGGAAAAATTCCCGGGGTAAACCCCAGACCCCCTTCTTCGCTTCGTTGTCCACACGATCGAGAGGTAAAACCCCAAACCCCAAAAAGTTTTCCCAAACCGGCAATTTTAAAGGGACCCGGTAACCTTTAAACTTTTGTGTGGAAAAGGGGAAAAAAACTCCATGTCCCCAATAACGGGGAGGGGAAAAAAAACCCTGTGTTTTAAAAAACTGGACCCCTTTGCAGGACTTGGGCCCCCGAATTGAAAACCTCTCCAGTATTAGAAAAACAACTTTCATCGGGAAAGGGATGCCCGATAAAATAGCCCCACATAGGGTAATTGTCTTACTGCATGAAAAAGGGGACAATATATGTGCAGGAATCCCTGTAAAGGGGTTTTGTTTTGGAGTCTCTGAAACATTTTCTCCCACCGCTTTTTTTATTGATGGCATTTTCTGTACTGGGCATTAACACCAAGCAAAAATCCCATGAAATCAGGCTTTCAGCCAATAAGAGAGGTTTCCAATGGTTTTAACAATCCAAAAGAGAGAAGGGCGGAAAACAACTGTCAGCGGGGGGTTCCGTAGCCAGCAGATTTCATCATGGCAAGCCCAGGTATGGGAGGGAAAGGATTCTCTTCCATCAGCCCTCAGGATCTGAAACAGCAATATTACAGCAAAAAAAAAGGGAAACGGGAAAATTCTGCATGAGGGGGAAAACAATGGGGACGAGCATAAACCCAAAATTTTATACTGGAGTACTCAAACAGCTTGTAGAATTTTTTGCACAGAAATAATATTAGGGAAAACTCCAAACTCAGCCCCCTTCTACTTTTTTTATTATGCTCAACTTATTCAGAGTGGCTGGTAATTGGGAAAAAGGAAAATTTTAAGGGCTTGTTTAAACACATCTTGCTTTTTTTCTGCCTTTAAACTCACTCTAATTTTTAAATTTTACTCAGTGACCAGGATGCTTCCCCTTTTTTTTCCGGGGCTTTTGGGGGAGACAATTGGGGGCATTAATTTTACGTGGGCCAACCCGACCAAATAAACCCTTTACCCCAAAGTCCATATCAAAACCCCCTTTTTCAGGCCCGGGATTGGGAAAAAAAATCTCTTCCCACGTTTACTATTAATCTGTCATGAATGGGTATGCACTCCCCCACCTTTTTTTTCTCGTGGATGAGAAAACCTTTAAATTTTTAAACTTATCGTGTGCAAATAAAAATTCCCCGACCAACCGAATGTTTTTTGCCTGTGGGGCAATCACTAACTTTTGGGTACTAACGGTTGTAATTTTTAGATTTAAAACTGGATTGGGGGGAGAATTTATAGAAGTTCATCACGTGGGAATATTTTTACTGGGATCGTGACTGGTATTTTTCCCGGGTTTAGCGGCCCTTTCCCCAAGTCCCGCTGACCCCGATTTAGATTTTTTTGGGAAAAAAACTGAGTCTTTTTCCCCGGTCCTCTATTTTTGTACCAAGGGAAACCATTATAATGAAAAATTTTAAATATGGTACTGAGGACCCCTTGTTATACAAAAGGGAAAGTGAGGAAAATCATGGATTTTTCCTGGATATGTTTGATTGAAAGGAAAAAGGGCAAAAGGGACCCGTGTTCTCGGTTTTGGGGTCTCATATTTTTGTACCCCTTTAAATATTTGCATTATGGCCCCATTTCATGCCCCCAAAAACCCAAATTTATTGATGGGGGAAGGGAGTTGTATTGGGCCCTGTTTTTTCTGCAAAAACCCTAAAAATGTCTTTAAAAATTTTCTTTTAAAAAATTTCTCCCCCAAAACGGGTTTTTAAATTTTTTTGGGAAGGGCCCTTTGGATACTGAAACATGTGTTTTTTAAAAGTTGGGCTATTTCCCCTTTTTTTTCTTTGTTTTGGGGTGATCAGCTATGGGGGAATGGGGTCAGCACATAAATTACTGTCGCACATACTTTGCCCCTTTATTTAACCCGGGGAGGGGGCCCCTATCAAATTTTAGGTGTGTACACTCAAATTTCTCTCTTACCCCCGGAAAAAACCGTTTGCAGCGGAGCAGCACATTTACATTTTAGGCAAACAATCTGACTTTTACATATTTTGGGACTCCTTTAAATACCCGGCCAAATAAAAACTTTTTTATCTCTCAACGGAAACCCTTCCCCCTCCAGACCTCCCAAGTGGGCAAGGGGCCGTACGATGCTATTTTTTTATACACGCGGAAAAACCACTCAAATGTCTGCTGATCATTTATTGCATGGGATGATGGAACTCCATCTGTAGTATTTTGAAATCATTGAATAGACTTATACAATGGTGAGCAGGGGGTAGTTATATTGGTATTTTGGGGTTTACTCTTTATTCTAAGATTAAACCATATGAACACAAACATTTATTATGGGGTAACCCGGGGTAGCGGGTGGGGCCAGCTAGCCCGGAGGGAAAGGGGCAAAGCGGCCAAAGGGGCCTAGTGCTTGAAAAATTTCGGTAAAAATAGGTGAGATTAAATTTTTCCTCCCCCCTCGTAAGCAGGTGGTTTTATTTGGGCTTTGGTTTCCCCGGTGGTATCTACCACGGGGTCCCTGGAAACAAAAATAGTACATGTAGCATGCGGGCCCGTGCCTCATCTCGCTCCCCCAGCCCCCCCGCGCTTTATTTTTTCCCGGGGCAGTGGAATGGCTTTACTTTACTGGGGATGCCTACGCCTCTGGAGTTCGTCGCCACCCCCAGCAGGGTAAGGGTCGGCTTGCCCTTCCTCCTCCGGGGGGGTGACCCCATGCCCCCCACCCCGGGCGCTTTTCCCTTTTAGACAAGTCGCGCGTCGCTTAGCGTGTGTTCACCCACTTCACATTTGTGAGTCCCACATACTTTTACTACCTCTAGATTTTTCAATCTGGTGTAGGGGGGCGCTGCGTCCTTTCCCGGTCACAGCGAACGCAAAATTTGAAAAAATCTGTCGAGCTTCAAACATGGCTAAGAAAAAAAAAATTAAATCTGTTTGGGGGCCCCCCTTTTTATTTTTTTCCCTTTTCCCATATTGTGTTAAGCCTTAGTTTTTTTTGGGTTAAAAAATGCTAATGCAGCAAAAGGCACGTTCCACACTATTTCCCTTTACCTCAGTGGGCCCTTTTTGTGGACGGTATTGGTCAATAAAATAAAATCGTCGTTTGTTAAGTAGTTAATTGTTTTCTGTTTTTTTGAGATTTTTGTTTTTTCTCTGCGCAATTTATGCGTTCTTGATTTTACTTATCCGAATTTTTCATTTTATCCTTTTTCCTCCCCCCCAATGACCGGGCCCTTTTTTTTCGCTTGCGTATTTGGATGAGAAAAGGTTTTTTCCGTCTTGACCTCCTCATTCCCCCTTTTTCTCGTCGGTGGCAATGGAAGGGGTCAAATACCGTTTGGTTCCCGAAATTTTGTGTTTTTTGTTAAACCCCTTTGGGGGAACCGCATTTTTATTTTGTTTTTTTGGTGCGGTAACGTAACGAAAATTTCAAAAAAGTATTATTTTGAAATAGCGTGGGATTTTCCCCCTTTTCTAGTGAAAAGGATTGCCGATATTCCCCCGGGTTGGTAAACCCCTAATCGATCTGCTCCGTCGTGAAAATGGGTAAATAACCAAATCGCCCCTTTGAGTCGTGTGACCCGGGTTATAAAAGTTTTAATGGGGATGGTTTAAGCTAGAATCATTATTCGCTATTAATCACACCTTTTTCACCCTTTTAAAAGTCGTTTGCATTTTTTTGGGTTATCCCAAGGGTTCGTGATAATTTAAAAATATCCTTGGGAATTTCGCGAGCCCCATCCAAAAATAGCAGAAAAAAGGGTTTTTTTCCTGGCTGAGTCGCTTCAGCAAGTCGGGATTTTTGGGTATAGGATCCCCCCCTATTGAGTCTTACTTGCATAGCTAACTTTTTCCCAGCGTTCAGATTTCCCGACCCCCGATGATTTGCTTGCTAAAAAGTTGCGAAATTTTTTTCATGTCCCTATTCATTTGCTTTTTCGTGTACATTTTAATTGAATTCAAAGTGGTAGTTGAAAAAATTTTTTATAGCTAAAATGCTAATTTACTTCAGTTTTTTAATGAAAATTTAAAATTTTGGTTTTGATTTATTCTCTCGCTTTCCCCTCTCTTCACATAGCTGTCATACACACATCATACACCCAAAATTCCTCACTCACACACGCAAAAAAAGACCTGAAACCTTTTTATAATGGGTTGGTTGCTTTCTTAGGCCCCGCAGGGTTTAAAATGTTCTCTTTAGCCCACAATTTTTTCTTTCGTGACGAGTGACCGTATTGATGTAAAAATTACATTTATTTTTTCCCCTGTGAGATGGGTCAAGTAAACCTTTGGGGATTGCCATGCCTTTCCCTTATACCTCTATCTATCAGAGAGGGTTATTTTTCAAGCCGTCATGCGATCCTACTGACTTTCCCCATCCCCATTTTTTTTTTTATCTTTGAAAAAATAAAACACAAAATAAAAAAAAAAGACAAAAATAAATAAAAAAAAAATTTTAACTTTTTCTCTTACCGGCCCTTAGGTTGATCTGGCCTCGCTATATAGCAGTGGGGGGGGGACGCACGAAGAGGACCCTTAGGGGCTGTGAAGAAACCCGCAAATTCTGAGTCCGTCACCCCCCGGGTGATTCAGGGGGACGCCTGGGGACGCCTGCAAGGTCACTCCAGGATGTACGCAGTATAAGTGCCGGTGCCCCCTGCCCTGAAACCCCCTAGATCCAGAGAAATTTGAAGATGTGTGAAAAGAGGAGGGCTGGACGAATCGTGAGGGGTGTGGACGAGGACCCCCCAAATTGGCTGGGGGGGACTATGAGGGGGTTTTAGACAAACCAAAAACAAGGAGGCCCGTGCGAGACTTTCGAGGACGTGGGACACAGGGCGGCAGATTACACCAAGGGCCCGGGGGATAGGCAGCGGGATGAGTAGCCTGAAGAGCACCGGCAACGCACGAAGAGAAAGACCACCAAGTTAGGTCACCCTTTAAGGGGCCCCAGGGGGGGCGCGAGTATGGCCACAAAATGGAGGCTAATTCATTTCTGTTACCAGTGGGGCACGTGGCTGGGTCCACGCGGATCCAAAATCCAAATAAGAAACCCCCCCACTCTCGAGGGGGAGTCATCCTTGGTATAAGAGTGACCCTTTTCCCGCTGCCTGAAGGATAGAACGCTGGGGGGGCATGAGGGAGCGAGGTAGGGCACCCGGGCCCGATGCTACCTGACAGCATTGATCCATCCTAAATTTAATGGGGCCCCGGGTATCACTTATCTCCGAACCTTTTTTAAAGATTTTCTTCACTCCGGCAGGGCGATACAATATAGTTATCTGGGGTGATCCCTTTCTTATTCTACATGGCTCACCCACAAAATTTTGTGTCCAGCTATGTAATAACTTCCGCAAAAAAGCGCAAAGCTTTGAAAATGCAAACCTAGTTTGGCCCGCATGATTAAAGCCAAAGTTTGGGATGAAAATGCCCATTATCCCTTTTGCTGGGTACCCCAGTAGAAAATTTTATACAATAAATATTCAAAGAATTTTTTTCAAATCTGTATAAGAAAGATTTTACCCTTTGGAAGCATTCTTTAAGATCATCAGACTTTTTAAGGATGATTTTGCGGTTAAGTTTCGAGAACCATTGTCCTTTTAGTAAAAAGGGTTAGCTTTTTGGCAAATTCAAATGAATTTTTAATAGTAATTTTAAAGACCCAAAAAATACGCAGCTTTTCAGTACCAAGGTTTTGGAAACTTCCATATGCTCTAAATTTTTCTCCTTGGGTTGATACCCTTACGGAAAATTTTTACCCCAAAAAACCAACCCTTCTTGGGAAAAAAACTACATTTCCCTTTTAAGAAAAATTCTTTTAAATCTACAAAAATACCTCAAAGTCGGTGTTCTTCCCATGAGGACCCAAAAAAATGATTAACCATTATCAAGGCGGCCTCCCTTTAATCCCGCTAAAGCATATTTATTTCTCTTTTAAACCCGAGGGAGCCCCTTTAACCAAATGGCAGAGAATAACTCCAAAATTCCCCCTTGGGGTTTGGGGAAAGCAGTTAGTACAGTCCCCCGAAATTATGGAAATTTTAAAGATAACCCTGGTGCGTCAAAGATGAGAAAAAACTACTTCTCCTAGACTCCTCAAAAAAGAATCTATTTTGGAAGGGTAACGTATCCTCGACCCCTTTGTATAGGGGAAAAAATCATACATAGTCAAGGGTTTTGTCCTTCTTAATTTCAAGGGCAAGAAACTTTTTATGGTTCTGAGGGCCAAATATCCCTTTTCTTAAAATGCCTCAATCTGGGCTTATTTCCCCTCATACTTTGCGGGGTTGGGTATGACCTTTTATACACTGGGGTCTATGTCCAAATTCATGGGAAGAAATGATTTGCTTCAGTAAGAGTTCATCTTTAATGAAAATCTTGTTCATACTTATGACCAGCTTTTGCATACGTTTTCTTACTTTGCAACAGGAAAAAAGTTTTTACTTGTTTCCCCAATTTCTCCCCACGGAAGATTGCATGGTCCTACTAAAATTCTCCCTAAATTTTGGATTTACTTAATTTCTTTTCCAAAAGACTTCCCTTAAAACCCCTGTTACACCCCACGGGAAATCGATTTAGTTCTACCATCTCTGGTTGGACTTTAAATAGGGGTTTTTAAAAACTAATCTATCCTTCTTTTTTTAATCAACTGAAAACCCCCTTGCTCAATAATGCTATAGAAACATGCTCTCTTGGTATAAAGGTCCTGATATGTTGTTCTCAAAAGGGCCCTCTCTGTGAAAACCCCTGACTCCCCCCTACAGTCCCGCCTGAAAACCCTCAACAATTTGGATGTGAAAAACTGCCGGGGTCGGAAAAGAGGACCTTCCATAATGTGGTAATCTTCGACTTATTTTCATCAGAATCACAAGGATTTTCACACCATATAAAACAATCCCCTTCTTTCAGTCCCCTCTATACGCTTAAAAAAAAAATATAAACCCTTCCATTAAATTTTGTAGCATGGCAACTTGTATTAACATTAGAGATTTGGCTACCTGAGCACTAAGGTTTAAGTTATGTCATTTTTTTTTTGCGGGGCTGCCCCCGTTTCCCGATGTTTTTCTGACTTGTTGATTTTCCCCTGGGGTTCCATGCGAGTCTTTATGGGGGGGTTTGTAAGCCCCTAGGATTTCATTAAAGGTGAATGGAAGCTTTTTTTGCATAACCAGTATTTCCACAATTACGCCTTTTGCACATTCTGTCGAGAGTCGGGTTTTTTCCCCTAATCGAAACAGTTTATGTCAGACCGTTTTTTTTGAAACGTACAAAAGGAAAATTTTTAATGCGGGATTCTTGAAGGAAAAATAGAAGGGGGGGACAAATTGAGTTCACAGACCCTGTTGGGGGTGCCAATATACATTTCATTTGTCTTGTTCTTTTTACTCTGGTTTGTACCGTACTGTGGCTTTCGGCTCCCCATGGGGGCGGGCATTAAACATGCCCTTTTTTTTTATTCACTTGTTCCTAAAAAACAAATTTTAGCCCCCAGGTGTTGTCTCATGTACTCCAACCCTATGCTAAGAGTTCCCCATATCTGAAATATTGGGAAACAGATAATCTCTCGGAAAAGACGGGATTTTTTTTTACGAAAAGCCTTCCTGGGGGGGGCCCATGGGCATTCCTTTGCAAAAAGGACCTGCAAAATACATTGTAATTTCCAAGTTTTCCCCCCCGCGGATCTTTGTGGTTTCTAATCGTAAGTAAATCAATGGGGAAATGTAGGAAAATTTAGGAAAATTTCCTTAAGTTATCCAGTTCCTTGGGTTTTGGTCTTTGCTGTGCTGCCCCGCTATCTAGTGCATTTCAAACCCCAAAATTTTTTACCCCTTTTTCAGTCCACTCAACGCGGGCTCTGTCCTTGTAATGCAAACCATTTTCCCCGTAGGGCAGACTGTCTGAGCCACGAAAGGTGTCTGTCCAATTCCTCGAAAAAAATACGAATCCAAACCTTTTTTTAATCTGTCCCTCCTTTCTCCCAATTTTCTCTGTAAACTCTTAAAAACTATGCGACTCTTGGGCAGGTCCATGTTTGTAAAAATGTTTTTCTGAAGAGCTTCCCCTCTGCGCGGGCGGCGGACTGAGACCCTGTTTTCCCTTTGCCCAGCTTAAACTGGGGTTGGGATTCTAAAATCATTAGTATTTATTTAACTGTAAGGGACCCTTTTTTTCCGTACCATAAAACCCGTCGCGTTTACCTTTACAATTGTTTATTTTTTTTTTCTGATTTTTTACTACTGATTTACTTATTGTATTTCATACTACTTTTTTTTTTGTTGGTAAATTTCACTTTAAAGTGCAATATTCATTTTTTTTATTTTATTATAATTTTTGAAGATATCTTATTTTTTTATTACACCAAATACAAGCATCTACTTCTGTCACTCGGGCCTAAAATCAATGTAAGCATGCTTTATTTGTATTGGGGATTCCTAGAAATGCCTTTTTTTTCCATTCACCTTTTTTTAAAATTTAAGAAGGGGGAACAAAGAAATCCACTAATGTTTACGAATCTATAAAATTTAAATACTAGGGGGAAAAATTTTCACTAGTGACTTTAAATTTATTTTTATTTTTAAATTTTTTATTTATTTATTTAATTCGTATATTTCTATTTTTGAAATTTTTAGTCACTAATGGCAAAATTATAATAAAGCAATTTAGCTGAGCCTTTTTCCACTAGCGCAACGAAAATGAATATAGTGGTTTTGGTTTATTTTTAAATTAATTATTTTTTTTTCCCTACCTCCTCTTCGCGTATATATCCTACGTAAATGCCCAAAAATTGATAAACAGTCTTATAAAAAAATCTATCACTATTTTGCAAGGGTTTATAATAAATGAAAAAGTTTTTTACCCAAGTTAGCACAATTTATGCTTAAAGTTCCTTTTTTTAAGACACCATAAATACCATAAAACATAATAAAAAAAAATATATGCATCTTAAGTAAAATACTTAAACAAATATAGACAATTTGTTTAAACTTAAAAATCTTTAAGATAATTTTTCATGACTTCAAGATATTTTTCATGATTGTATTTAAAAAAGGCATAAAATCTTGTATATCAATTTTTTTGTATTAAACCCCAAAATTTAATTTTAATATCCATAACTAAAAATCTCGTAAGGGGTAAATCGAATTTATTAGATAATTCCAAATAATTTTTAATTTTATCGAAAAATTTTAATTTTTAATTTTTTTGTATTTTAAAAAGGCGTGAAATTTTTTGGGCGATCCCCCCGCAGGCCCCACTGTGGGTACCGAGCTGCCGTAGTTTTTTACTTATTCTTTATCAAATTTTTTAACTTCCCAAAAATTTAAGGGTAAACCCCCCACCAGGTCAGATCGCTAGTATTTGGGGTTCTTTGTTATAAAGGGGAAAAATTGAAGATTTTTTACTTTATTTTTTTGTTTTAAAAATTTCCCTTAAATCTGGTTTCTAAAATTTTTCAAGTTAAAACCTGGAGATCGTCAAAAATTTTCGAGTATTCACGGGGAAAAAGGTTCAGTTTTCACCTGTTTGGGGTCTGTCGGGGTGAGACTTTTCGTCACACAAATTTTTTCACCCCCGGCTCTCGTCTTTTTCCTTTTCTTTTTGGTTTTCCCCCTACCATTTTATTTGGTTTTTTTTTTGTCCCTGAACAATCCCATGGTTAAGACACGCTACATAAAAAAAGTACTCTGTTTCCCCCTTTTCCCCCGTTGGTCCCGACCCGTAAACTATTCTCGTGTCAACTTCGCCGATTGTCGATGGGGTGCGAAATGCTACAAACAAAGGTTTTATTTTTTCGCCATTGGTGTCATCGATGAGATTCTTGGGTTCTTCACGGGTTTAATATTTCACTTTTTAAGGGATAACCCAGGCTTGCCCACGTGGTGTGGTGGTTTTGTGGTGTGTGTGTTTGGGGTGTGTTTGTGTGTGGTGTGTGGTTTTTTGGTGTGTGTTTTGCGCATTTGTATACAGAGCAAAGGGAAAAAAACCTGTCTCTTTTTTCTACTGGGTTTTTGTGTGTGTGGTTGTGTGTGGGGTTTGTTTGGGGGTTTTTGTGTGTGTGTGTGTGTGGTGTGTTTGTGTGTGTGTGTGTTAATATTGTCATTTACTTATCTCTGTCTGCTACCAATCACCTTTTTCTTGTCTATCTCCGCACACTCTCTTTTATTTCTATCGTATAGTACTATTTTTTGTCTTTGTAATGTCTACTTTGATCGTCTACATTAATTGGGGGGGGAATCCTTTTCTCTTCTTTCAATATTCTTCTTTTTAATAGTTTCAAACTGGCGCAGATCTGATTGAGTTCACAAAAAAGTCTACTTTCTATATACTTTTTCTCTTTTTAGAAAAGGACCTAATTTTAATCTCGGCTGGGGAAAATCTAATCCCACTCGGAAGCAGGTGCTCAATCTTAAGCCATTTAATATCTACAAAAAGCAATTTGAATATTAACTGAAATTTTAATAAAATGAAAAGGTGGTGTGGTACCCAGTAGTGTTAAGTGCTTGTGCCTTTTTCCTTCAGCTTCCCCCCGTCTAGCCGGCGAAAAAAGGGGGGGAGCTGTGCTAAGCTCCCTGCCAGGCACAGCCTCTCCTCACAAGTTTTGCGTGCTCCCCATGGGCCACCATGGGGAACTGGGGACCTTTTGGTTCCCCCGGGTAAAACTGTGTAGATCTCGGAGCAGCAGGAGGGCCCCAGGGGACGGAGCTAGGCCCACCAGATATGGACACGCCCGGTCCGTACCAACCCTCGCCCCAGCCCCCCTAAGTATGGGGGGGCTCGGGGAGAGGGGGGCCTTGCCGTTCTCCTTCCCCCCAAAAAACCCCCTGGCAACGTCAACGTAAATGGAAAAGCTGGGGAAGGGGTGTTGTCTCCCACCCCGCAAATAGGCGGGGTGTGGGCCCGCTGGGAGGGGCAAATTTCGGGGGGCGATTGGAACGAAGTTTCTCGTCCACCTGCGCCCCCGGAGGGTCAACCCACCATGAACTTTTGGGGCAAAGCCCCTTGGGGAAACCCCAAGGGGGATAGGGGGTCCCACACCCGCCCACCCCTTTATCTGGGGGGTTTGGGGGGGCGCAGAGGTGGCGTGCCCGGAGTGACACCCACTATTCAGCGGTTTCCGGGATGGGCGCTGGAACATGTCCTTGAGAGGATGGCGTTACTTGCCGGGGGAATGAAGCGATGGAGTGAGTGGCTGCCCTCTCAGAGGTGAGAAGCCCTGGTAGCGGCACGATCAGGTGTGGGTGGTTACACCTACTGCTGGTCGGGCCGCAGTGATGGTCCCACCTCCAGGTGTAGCCATGCCATCTCCATTTCGACTTCAGCCCTCGGTGTGAGGTGCCCACGGTTGATGAGCGTATTTTGGCATTGAGACTGAAGCATGCTTTTGGCTTCATGTCTCTTATTGCTGTATACGCTCCTACCGATGTATATAAAATTGATGTGAAAGAGGGTTCATCCCAAAACTCGTATCTGTGGCAAACGATTGCCCCCGGCGAGATATTGCATTGTTCTGGGTGACTTCAATGTGGTATCCGGCTGTACGAGCTGGCTACGAGATGTCTGTCGGCCCCATGGCTCGGGAGCTGATCCCAGCAGCGGAATAGCCCCTTCCAGGGACTTTGCCAGGTCCCAGAAAATGAGGACTCTGGCTCCTGGTACAGCGCCCAACCCGTATCGCTGTAGCAAGTCCAGTGGCCAAGGAGATCGCCACATTCTTGTTAGCACTGATGGAGGACCCTCCAGAACTGCAGGGTTTACCGGAGTGCCGGAGTTCTGTGGCACGACCATAGGCTGGTTTGGTACCCTGGGGGCCCACTTCAAAACTCCCGTCCCCCAGTGGCCACCCTAAGGTGTTTCACCGGACAGACTAAGGGAGGTGGAGTGTGCCCGTGGGTTCACCATGGCAGTTTCTGACCAATTCACAGAACTCAACAACCTGACGGACCCGTTGCTCTGTGGGAGCTTTCAAGCGCTAACACTCGAAGCAGTCAGGAGTCCATTGGCTTACCCCCAAGGAAAAGGGCAAAATTTTCCATCTCCCTGGAGACATTAGAGGCCACTGAAGCATGTCGCAAGGCTGGCTGAATGGGAATCAAGTCTTGGTCGTTCCATGGTTCGTAGGGCTCGGACACTGCTGAAAGGACAAGGACAGTTCATCAGGAATCTTGCTGAGGAGGCGAAGGCCATTTCTTGGGAAATGACCTTCGCCCTGCCTACCAACCCTAGAAAACTGAACTCTAAACCCTCCTCACAGATGACTCAGTCCCATCAGCGGATGGACTGAGAGTGAAAGCTTCAGGATAGTGTTTCCCGCTGAAGCTAAAGGCTAGGGGTGAACCTATGGTTCGGGGTGCTTACAGTCCTGACTACCTCTGGCAGCTGGTACCATCCCCCTGACCGCTGAGGGGCGTAGTCATCCCTCTCCCGGAAAGGGGGAAAAGGGATTCATGGGACTGTAGCAATACGTGGCAATTACATGCTCAGATACCGGCAAATTCTTGCCCACTTCTTCTGAAACGGATTTCCCCACCCTACTGGAGGCATCAGAGACCGGAGCAGTTGGATTTACTCCTGGCAAAGTCCACGATAAGACCATATACTAGCGCTTCGAGTAATTGTGGAACCCCCGTTTGTGAGTTTGGTCGTGGGTTGCTTGCAGCCTACATCGACCTCAAGAAGGCGGTTTGACTCAGTGCATGGGAATCGCTATGGGGGATCCTGAGGCTCAGGGGAATTCCAACACAGATTTTTTGGCCTGATAGCAAGCCTCTATACTGGTACTGAAAATGCTGTAAAGTGTGGGGGGGGTTGTGGGGACTTCTTCCTTTAATTCAGGGGGTGAGGCAAGGTACGTCCTTGCACCAAAAAATGGGTTTAGAGTACTACCCAAAAGTCAGTGTGGAGAAAAATGGCAATAAAAAGGTTCTGACCTGACTTTGCTGATATTTGCTATCCTTTTTGAGCCCCGGGAGTCATTGGGGGGTTTGATGCTTTGAAATGAGGAAAAGCCCCTGGGCCTGAGGTTCCGGGACCAAGACCAAGTAGGTTTTGGGGGCCTTTTGGGGGGGAAACCCCTTCATCGACCATGTTTTGCGGGAGGACGTTAAATCCCAAAAATTTTTACATCCTTTGATAGTTAGTACTACCCGGGGTTTGTAACCAGGAATCAGAAACGATTGTTCTGGAAACGGACCCATGAATCATAAACAAAAAATTTTTGGGATGTCGGTCCCTATGCAAAAGGGACCAGCTGGTGTCTTAAAGGGCCTTTGATACTGCTTTTCTCTAGGAAGCAAAACGGGTTATCCAGTGTCTTGGAGTTTTCCTTGATCCCTTTTGAAAAAGCCCCTTCCCGGTCATGGGTACGTTGGAGGACCGCTGTCCTCCCAACCGGGGTTAAACCCCGTGAGCTGGCAGGGGACCTGTTACTTGCAAAATCGGGATCCAAAGGCTATATGGCCCCCAAAGGTTCCCTGTGGACGACCCTCCCCACCGGGTTTGTCTCTCGCGAAAAACCCCTGGGGGAGGAGCCCTTGGACGCCTGGGAGATCATGGCCTGGGCAAGCTCGCAAACCCTGCGGAATGGGGGGCCGGGGTGATGAGCTCGCCCGGGGTCCCTGGGGGGAAAAAAGGGGGATGGGATGGGGGTTTTTTTGTAGATGAGATGTGACTTTAAAAATAGGGTTTAATGGTGCCCTTTTGTGTAAAAAAAAGGAGAGAGAAAAAGGGGGGGGGCCAAAAATTGCTTGTCGCGTAAATTTTGTAGCCAAACAGACCGAAGGAAGGCACAGAGTAAAGGAAAGGGGAAACAGAGATGATAGATGGAAAGGGGGGGAAAATAAGGGAAAAAAAGGAACATCCCAAAGTGAAAATAAAGACAGTAAGCTTTTTACGAATAAACAGAGTAAAAGGGGACCGAAAGTGTTGCTAGAAAAAGTAATAAAAGCAATTTGACAAATTAAGGGGCACTAAAACGTCTTTAAATATTTTTTTAAAGGGGACCAATTAAAAAATTTTTAGAATCTAGTTTTGCCCCCCGGCTTTCCATAATTTTGGGGGGCCCCCCCCCGGGCCATTCAGCTTTTATGGGGTGTCTCATTTTTTTTTGCCCCTCGGTTTTTTTCCTTTTTGAGGGATTTTCCTGCCGCCAAGGTGTAAGATATGCATAATTCATTTTCCACAAAACCCCCAATGCATTTCAACACCCCCTTTAGGTTTTTTTGGTTTTATAACTGCCATGCAAAAGTGGGGAAAACCCAGGGGCATTCCCGGGGAAGAATTTAGTTCGGTACCTCTTTTTGATTTTTCAGAGAGTGCCGTGGTTCATAGCCTGTGACGGTTTTAGTACCCCCGGCCGAGGGGGGGGATCTCTTTTTCCCCTTTTGTTTAAGGGACGAGCGGGAGAGTAAAAATTTTCCATTATTTAATTTTTTGGCCCTTTGGGAGTATGATCACGGGATTTGGGGGCATACCCTGCCAAAGTCGGGTAGCTGTCAGCAAACCCCATTTCCCCCTGATGCCAATGTTGGGTGGGGGCCCCCGCTTATGATTGTTTTTTCGGGCCCCGAAACAAAAAAACCCCCGTGCTATTGTGAGGATAGTTTGAAAAGGGAGATTTGGGCTTTGGGTGAGCGTGTGAATCAAAAGTGCCCGGCTGTATGTAGGACCCCATTTCCCTTCCCCCCAGGGAAAAAGGGGGGCTATGGCTCCCTTGGACGTTGGGACCTTTTGGGTGGGTTTTGGGGGGAAATTTTCCCCTTTGTAAGACTTTAGGCCCCCCGGTGTTGTGGGGCCTTTCCCACAGAAACCCCATTTTGGGTTTTTGGGTGTGCGCTATTTTTGGGACCAAAATTTTTGGCACTTTAAACACCAAAGGGATCAGGCCTTTTGTTCGAGGTCGTGCTCCCGTTACCAGGGTCAAGGTAGGGTTTTTGGGGGACCTTTTTATGGTCACCCGGACTAGCCTGGTTTTGGGGGCTTCCCTTTTGGCCTTCCGGGGGCCTCCACGACTGTTGGGGGTTTATGTAATCAGTTTCCCCTTCTATGAGACTGAAAACCCCAAGTAGCACCATCTTGACTCTCTTATCTTCGGGATTCAGTGGTGAGAGACCCACTTTCCTTCCATCTTGCAGCTCCTTCGTTTCCTGCAGGAAACTCAGGGTAGCATTTCCATGCCCTGACAGTTGGTAGGCATTGTCGAAGCCTTGAGTTTAGGGGAAACACCTTGGAGGTCCTGCTCTCCCCCCAGTCTGTTTCCACCCCGGACGTTTCGGCCCGCCCTTTCGGCTTGGGCTGCTCGTGGGGGCAGCAGTTGATTCGGCTGTTCAGCTTGTGCTCCCGTCTCAGTCAGGAAAGTCGTTGAGTGGAACTCAGAGACCTCCCTGACTTGGGTGAGCGGGAGAGGCCAGCACGAGAGTCTACCTGTTGGACCCAATTGAGGACGGACATATTTCTTTTAGATGGTTTTTCTGTCTTGTCCATCTTGGCAGCAGGCATAACAGAGTCATCTTGTGCATGGGGTTTTTTTTTTACCACCAGGAGGCACGTTTTGGGTTCAGGGTGGCTGCCGTGATCTGGGTCTTGCATGGGTCATCAACATTTGAATCTGTGTTGGGGGGTTTTGAATTGATTTTTCCATGTAATTGGCCAAGCTTCATCCTCTCATGCCCCCACCCTCCATGGAGTCCAACAAGGGAGCTGAATGTTAAAAGCCAGTGTCTAACAGCTACAGGGGTGATGAGAGGAAAATACGCAGCCAATAGCCATTGTAACCAGTGTGAGTGCCACGGCGGCAATGATGCTTGCCCTAGCTTCCGAAGGAGACCAGCCGATTGACCGAAAGGGCCAGGATCAGGCCGCCTGTCTTGCTGGAATAGAGGACCAAAGGCGTGTTGCTAGCCGCAGGCGTACTCATCACAGCATCGCTCAACCTTCAGGACTACCCATCTCCACAGCGCACAAGGCTGCCACACACGGCAAAACTGGGGAGAGACCAGAGGGGATGCCCTTTCCACCTACAGGACATCATTGATTGGAAACCCTTTTGCTCACCCTCTGAAACAGCCATCCAAAGGTTGCTTCACCTCAGTGAGGGAAGGAAACTCTTGCACTTTTTCCAGGCGGTTCCTTTCATCCCTCTGAAACAACCACCCAAAGGTTGTTTCACCTCAGTGAGGGAGGAGAGGTCCGTACCTTTTCAAAGTGAATCCTTTTGTTCCTCTGAAACAGCTACCCAAGGCTGTTTCACCTCATGAGGGAAGGGAGTTCTTGCGCTTTTTTTAGGCGGTTCCTTTTGTCCCTCTGAAAAAACACCCCAAAGGTTGTTTCACTTCAGTGAGGGAGGAGAGGACCTGTACCTTTCAAAGTGAATCCCTTTTCCCCCTGAAACAGCCACCCAAAGGCTGGTTTCATCTCAGTGAGGGGGGGTGCTCTTGCACTTTTTCCAGGCAGTTCCCTTTTATCCCTATGAAACAACAACCCAAAGGTTGTTTCACCTCAGTGAGGGAGGAGAGGATCTGTACCTTTTTCAAAGTGATTCCCTCTTCCTTCTGGGAAAAAGCCACCCAAGGGTGTTTCACATCATTAGTGAAGAAAATGTGTACCTTTTCAAAGTGATTCCCTCTGAACAGCCACCCAAGAGATATCCTGCATTTGTTGAAGGAAGTTCCTTCATCCCTCTGAAACAGCCCCCCAAAAATGAGTCACCACAGTGAGGAAGAAGCTAACTTTCCAGGGGGGTTCCTACGGCGGGACGAGAGGGAAGGGGTTCTGTCTAGCAGCAGCTATTTAGACAGAACCAGGCTGAGGGCCTTGACAAAGTGAGGGGCTCCTACCTGCCTATTCATTCCTATGGGGAAAAAAATGAGTGGCAGTCATCAGATGGTCTGCCATACCAGTCCCTAGCAAAACAGAATGGCAACTCTCTGCACACCGTAAGGTAGGACACTAAGGGCCCAGACCACACCCTCCCCTGCGGAAGGTAAAGGTCTGCCCACGTTCCGAGCACGCGCCCCCGAAGAGGGGGTCCAGTTATTCTAATGCCCAAAAATCCGTAAGGAAAGAATAGGCTAGAGGCACAAGCTTAAAAGCAAGCAATTAGCATCGTGGCAGCACCAAGGGTGGACACGAAACCGCCAGGGTAACGCGTAAGAGCCGAGGCCGACTTTGCTGTGGGGCGGGTCCAGTACATCTCTTTAAACCGCCCCAAGCAAAACCTTCAAGACGAGAGGTCATAGTAGCCTCTTGGCATTATCTGACTTGGCGCAACCCACTGCGCCCCGTCGAACGCCTTTACCGGTACGTTCCTCCCCTTCGCTTTGAATCACCGCCGGGAAAGGCTGATCACCGCAGGGAGAGAAGAAAAAGGAAAGTTCTTTCAGGTGTGCTGCTGTCGACTGGAATGCCGTGCCCCTCA
>NW_023649314.1:0-6449 GCF_015228065.2 Penaeus monodon | reverse complement strand
TGATATCAGTTAAATTATATATTTTTACATCTATACTAATAATAACTACAATAATAATAGTAATAACAATAATAATAAAAATAATAACGTTTTTATAATTATTATTTATATAATTACTTTAATTAATATCGTTATTACTGTTATTATTACAGTTATAATTATTTTTTGGCAATATACTAATAATTAAAGTAATAATAATAATAATAATAATAATAATAATAATAATAAAATAAATAATATATAATGAATTAATAATGATAATAGTAATATAGTAATAATAATCAAATGTTATCCAATTCCTTTATTCTCACTTTTATCATCATTATTGTTATAATTAATAAATTCTGGTAATTATTATCATTATTACCTAATAATTGCAGAATCATCAAATGAATGGAAAAAGCGTCATTTTGAGTCTACTCTCAAAGAGTCTACTCTCTTCATCATTTCGCTAGATTTTGCCGCTTTTTCGACTTTTGGATTTTTTTTTTTTACCTTTTTTTATATATGTACACAATTCCTGTTATGATCATCATTATTATCATGATTATCATCATTATTATCGTTATCATCATCATTATCATCATTATCATCTTATCATCATCATTATCATCAATTGATTGCAATATTTATCATCATTATTGTAATTATTATCATTATTATTGCAATTATTGCAGTTATAATATATATTTTTACATCTATACTATAACAACTACATAATAATAGAAATAACAATAATAATAATAATAATAAACGTTTTTATATATTATTTTATATCATTATTTTAATTACTATCATTATCATGAATATTACATATAATAATTATTTTACAATTATACTATAAAAATATAATAATAATAATACAATAATAATATTAGTAACAATATTATAACAATTCGTATTACTATAATTATACTTATTATTATTATATTGTATATTACAGTTATAATATATTTTTTGGAATACTTCTAATAATTAAAGTATAATAATAATAAATAATAATATAATAATAATAATAATATAATAAATATAATATATAATATAATATAATAATAATAATAATAATAATAATGATAATAATAATAATATAATGTAATAATAGTAATAATCATCAAGTTTATCCAAATTCTATTGATTTTCACTTTTATCATCATTATTGTCATGATTAATAGAATTCTGATAATTATTATCATTATTACCCTAATAATTGCCAGAATCATCAAATGAATTGAAAAAACGTCATTATGGAGTCTACTCTTAAAAGGTTATTTCGCTTGATTTTGCCGCTTTTTCGACTTTTGGGATTTTTTTTTCTTTTACCTTTTTTATTATATTGACACATTCCTTTATTATCATCATTATTATCATGATTATCATCATTATTATCGTTATCATCATTATCATCATTATCATCATTATTGCAATTATTTTCATCATTATTGCAATTATTATCATTATTATTGCAATTATTGCAGTTATAATATATATTTTTACATCTATACTAATAACAACTACAATAATAATAGTAATAAAAATAATAATAACAATAATAACGCTTTTATAATCATTATTTATATCATTATTTTAATTAATATCGTTATTACTGTAATTATTACTGTTATAATAATTATTTTTACAATTATACTACCAGTAAAAATAATAATAATAATAATAATAATAATAATAATAATAATAATAATAATAATAACAATAATAATAATGATAATAATAATGATAATATAATAATAGTAATAATCATCAAATGTTATCCAAATTCTCTTTATTCTCACTTTTATCATCATTATTGTCATGATTAATAGAATTCTGGTAATTATTATCATTATTACCCTAATAATTGCCAGAATCATCAAATCAATAGAAAAAACATCATTTTGGAGTCTACTCTCAAAAGGCGATATTTCGCTAGGTTTTACCTATTTTTCGACTTTTGGGATTTTTTTTTTTTTCCCTTTTTTTTTAATTCCCCAAATTTCCCTGTTATTATCATCATTATTATCATGTTATTATCATTATTATCTTTATCATCATATTATCATCTTTATCATCATTATCACATCTTATACATTATTGCAATTTTATCATCATTTTTGAAATTTTTTACAGATTATGAAATTATTGCGTTAAAATATATTTTTTTACATCTATATAAAACAAATACAAAAAATAGTAAAAACAATAAAAATAACAATAAGCGTTTTATTCATTATTTATATCATTTTTTTAATTTAATACGTTTTTACGTAATTTTTAGAAAATTAATTATTTTACAATTATACTACCATAAAAAAAAAAATGTAATAAAAACAAAAAATAATATTGATAAAAATATTATAAAAATTCGCTTATTATAATTATATTTTATTATTTTTATTATTGTTATTATTAAAGTTATAATATTTTTTTTGGCATAATACTAATAATTAAAGTAATAATAATAATAATAATAGTAAAATAAAAAAATTAATAATAAGATAAAAATGATAATAAAATGTAAAGTAATAATGTATAATCATCAAATGTTTCGAAATTCTCTTCTTTCTCACTTTTACATCTTTATTTCATGTTAAATAAAATTCTGTTAATTTTATCTTTTATTCCCTTAATTTTTTGCCAGTATGACAAAATTTCCTTTATTATCACATTTTTAGATTATCATCATATTAATCGTTATCACACTTTATCATCATTTTCATAAACAATATCTCATTATTGCAATTATTATCATCATTATTGAAATTATTTCATTATTTTGCAATATTGCGTTAATTAATATTTTTACATTTATATTTATAACAACTACAATAATAATAAAATAAAATAAAAAATAAAAAATAATACTTTTTTAAAAATCATTTTTATATCATTTTTTAATTAATTCGTTATTCTGAAATTTATTACTGTTATAATAATTATTTTTAAAATTTATCACGAGTAAAAATATAATAATGATAATAATAACAATAAAAATATTAATAACAATATTAAACATTTGTTTTTTTAAAAAATTATGTTTTATTATTATTATTATTGTTATTATTACAGTTATTTTTTGGCAATAATACTAAAAATTTAAAAGAAAAATAATAATACAATAAAAATTAAAAAATAAAATAATTAATAAAAATAAAAATAATGATAATAATAATGATAAAGTAATAATAGAAAAAATCTCAAATGCTACCCCAATTCTCTTTATTCCATTTTATCTCATTATTGTCATGTTTAAAAGAATTTGGAAAATTATTATCATTATTACCCAAATATTACCGAATCATAAAAAGAAGGGAAAAAAAAAACTCTTTTTGGGATCTCCTCTCAAAAGCATTTTTTCGCTAAAAATTTTCGTTTTTTCGATTTTTGGAATTTTTTTCTTTTATCTTTTTTTTAATTTTGGACAAAATTCCCGTTATTATCTCATTATTACTTTTATCATCTTTATTATCTTATCATTTTAAATTATCTCATTATCCCCTTTTTTGAAATTATTATCATCAATATTGCAATTATTATCGTATTTTATTATTCTAATAATAAAAGTATTAATAATACCATAATAATAGTAATAATAATAATAATAATAAAAAAATTATAAAAGATAATAAAAATGATAATGAAAATATAATAATCATCAAATGTTACCCAAAATTTCTTTTTCTTTCTCACTTTTATCATCATTTTTGTCATGATTAATAGAATTCTGGAAATTATTTCATTTTTCCCCTAAATTTTGTAAAATCTCAAATGAGGGAAAAAACGTCTTTTTGGATCTACTCTAAAAAGGCTATATTTCGATAGTTTTTTCCGCTTTTTCGATTTTTTTAAATTTTTTTTTCTTTTCCTTTTTTTTATATATGGACAAAATTCCGTTATTATCAAAATTATTAACTTTTATCTCTTATTATCGTTTATCATCTTATCATCTTTACATCGTTATCATCATCATTATCATCTTTTGCAATTAGTATCATCATTATTCAATTATTATCATTTATTGCAATTTTTGCAGTTATAATATATTTTTTTTAACATTATCTAAAAACTAAGATAATTGAAATAACTATAATAATAAAATAATAGCGTTTTTATAATAATTTTTTTTACAATTATACTCCGAAAAATAAATGATGATAATATAACAAAATAATATTAAAAATATTATAACAATTCGTTTATTATAATTATATTTTATTTTCATTTTTTATTATTACGGGTATAATACTTTTTTTTGGCATAAAATAAATAAAAAAGTAAAAATAATGATACAAATAATTATAATAATAATAAAAATAATAAAATAAAAATAATAATAATGATAATAATTATAATAGTAATAATAGAAAATAATCTCAAATTTACCCAAAATTCTCTTTTTTCTCATTTTTATCATCATTTTTCATGATTATAGATTTCGGGTATTATTATCTTTTAACCCCTAAAAATTGCAGAATCGCATTTGAATGGAAAAACTTTTTTTTGGGTTTTTGGCTCTCAAAAGCATATTTCGTAGTTTTTTCCGTTTTTTCGATTTTGGGGTTTTTTTTCTTTTACCTTTTTTTAAATTGGAGAAAATTTCCTTTTTATCATCTTTTATATGATTATCATCATTATTATCGTTGTCATATAATTATCATCTTTATCATCTTTAAATCAAATTATCATCATTATTGAAATTTTTATCACATTTTTGCAATTATTACATTTTTTCGAATATTGCTTTTATAATATTTTTTTTTACATCTATACTAAAAAAACTAAAAAAAATTAGTAATAAAAATAAAACAAAAATAGCGTTTTTTAAAAAATTTTATTTATATCATTTATCATTATTTTACAGTTTTTAATATATTTTTGGCAAAAATACTAAAAATTTAAAAGTAAAAAAAATAATAATAAAAAAATTAAAAATAATTAAAAATAATTATATAAAAATAATAAAAAAAAAAAATAATAATAATAAAAATAATAGATATAATAATGTAATAATGATAAAATAATGATAATAAAATAATAGAATAACCCTAAAAATGTTTCCAAAATTCTTTTTATTTCACTTTTATCATCTTATTGCATGATTAAATAAAAATTGGGGTAATTATTATCTTTATTAACCAAATAATTCCAAATCAAAAATGAACGGAGAAAAGTCTTTAGGTCTACTCTCAAAAGGTTATTTCGCTAATTATCCCGTTTTTCGATTTTTGGGATTTTTTTCTTTTACCTTTTTTATTATATAGGACCAATTCCTGTTATTATCATCATTTTTATCATGATTATCTCATTTTTTATCGATCAACTCATTATCATCATTATCATCATTATCATCATCATTATCATCTTTATTGAAATTTATTATCATCTTTATTGAAAATTTTTTCATATTAGCAATTTTTATCATTTTTATTGAAATTATTGATTTAAAATATATTTTTTTACTCATACTAATAAAAACTACAATAATATAGAAATAACATAAAAATAACAATAATAGGTTTTTAAATCTTTATTTATATCATTATTTTAATTAATACGTTTTTCTGTAATTTTTACTGTTAAATAATTATTTTTAAAATTTATACTACCGAAAAAAATAATAACATGATAATAAAAAAAAATAATTTTAATAATAATTTATAAAAATTGTATTGTTATAATTATATTTATTATTATTATTTTTTTATTACAGTTTAATTATTTTTTACCCCAAAAATACTAATAATTTAAAGTAATAAAAATATAATAAAAATAATAATATAATAAAATTTGATAATAATGTAAAAATAATGATAATGTAATAATAGTAATATCCCAAATGTTACCCAAATTCTTTTTATTCTACTTTTATCCATTATTGTCAATTTTTAAATAGATCTGGTAATTATTCATTTTACCCTAATATTGCCAGAACATCAAATGAATGGAAAGATGTCTTTTTGGAGTCACTTCAAAAGGCTAGATTTTCCCGTTTTTTTCGATTTTTTGGGATTTTTTTTCTTTTCCTTTTTTATTATATAGGGACAAAATTCTTGTTATTATCATCTTTATTATCGATTAAAAATAATAATATATTAAAATAAAAAATAATAATAATAAAAAATATTAATAATAAAAAAATAAAAATAATAAAAAATAATAAAAATGATAATAATAATAATAATAATAATATAAAATAATAAAAATAATAATAAAAAAAAGTAATAAATATAATAAAATGAAAATATTGATAATTTTTAAAAATCATCAAATGTTATCAAAATTCTCTTTATTCTCACTTTTTCCTCATTATTGTCAGATTAATACTTTTTGGTTATTCATTTTTTCCCCTAATAATTGCCAAAAATCTCAAAAAAAAAAAGGTCATTTTGGAGTATACTCTCAAAAGATATATTTCGCTAGATTTTCCCGCTTTTCCTTTTTGGAAAAATTATTTT
>NW_023649313.1:0-6449 GCF_015228065.2 Penaeus monodon | reverse complement strand
GGTTAAAATGAAAAAAAGATTCCCCCTAAAGGGGAAAAACACCGGCCCAAACTCCCCCGGGGGAAAGAACGGGGGGAAAACCCACCACGTGCCTTTTCACCCCCAAGACACCCAAAACCCCCCAAAAAAAACAAAACAATTTAATAAAAAATGCCTGTTTGGGGACCCAAGGGGGCCCCTTCAAACATGAAACCCCTAAAAAAAAAAAAAAAAAAAAAAAAAAAAAAAAAAAAAACATAAAAATTTATTATTATTTTTATTATTATATTTTAATAAAAAAAAAAAATTTTTATTATAAAAAATTTTAATAAAAAGGCCCCCGGGGTGGCCCCCCGAGGGGGTTAGACTCAGATTTTCCCAAAAAACGGGGCCCCCCCCCACGACCCCCCCCAAAACCCCGGGATTTTTTTTTTCGAGGGTTTTTTTCATTCCCCCCCCGCCCCCCCCGGCCCCTTTTTTTTTTTTTTTTTTCCCCCTTGGGCAAGGAAAACTTTCTCCTGGGTTTGGGGCCCCCCCTAGCCCCTGGGTGGGAAAAACCCCACCCCCAATTTCCCCCCCCCGGGGGTTAAAAAAGAAAAGGGGAAAAAACTCGTTAAAAAAACCCCGGGGCGGAAGGGCAACGGAAAAAACCCCCCCCCCTTTTTTTTAATTTGCCCCAAGAAAATAAAATGGAAGCCCCCCAGGGATCCCCCAAGGCCCCGGTGGCCGAGTGGGTTTAAAGCTCGGCCCCCCAAAACTGGGCCAAAAACCGGAAAAAATCTTTTTTTCCAAAAGGGTTTTTTTTTTTTTTTCGGCCCCCACCGGCCCCGGTGGGGTTTTTTTTGCCCCATTTGGGCCAATTTTCCCCCCCCCCCCCCCCTTTATAAAAAAAATTGAAAAAATGTTTTTACCTAAAAAAAAAAAAGGTAAAAACCCCGGCCCCAACCCCCCCCCCCCCTTGGAAAAAAAAAAGGGGGGCCCCCCTACCACGTCCCCTCCCCCCAAGAAAAAATCCCCCATGAAAAAACCCAAATTTTTAATTTATCATCTTGTGACCCCCCGGGGGGGCTTAAAAACCCAAATAAAACCTACGGTTAAAAAAAAAAAAAAAAAAACAAAAAAAACAAAAAAAAACAAAAAAAAAACCAAAAAAAAAAAATATATTATTTTATAATATAATTTTTTTGGTGGGGGGGTGGGGGGGGGTTGGGGTTGGGGGGGGGTTGGGGGGGTTTGGTGTTTTTGTGGGGGGTTTTTTTTGTGGGTGGGATGTTTTTTTGGGGTTTGTTTGGGGGGGGGGGGTTGGGGTGTTGGGGGTTGTGTGTGGGGTGGGGGTAAAAAATTTTAGTTTTTAAAACGCAAGCCAAAAAAAAAAAAAAAAAAAAAAAAAAAAGAGAGAGAAAGGGGGAAAAAGGAAGAAAAAAAAAAGGCTTTTTCAAACGAATTTCCAATTTTCCCCGTTCCAAATTTTTCCCGTCCTTTTGGGGAAAATTTTTTGGGCCCCATCTGCAAAATATTTTTCCTCCTCACACTTTAGCAATTCCCCCCCTCGGTAAAATTTTTTTTTTTGGGGTTTTTACACGAAATTAAAAAAAAAGAATTTACCCCCCGATGGGAAAAAAAGGAATTTTTTCCCTCATTGGGGTTTTTTTTGTTTTTGGGGGGAAATTTTTTTATTTTTTTTTTTTTTTTTTAAAACGGGGTAAAAAAAAAAACTATTTTTTAAAAAAAAACAAAAAATCCCCCCCATTCTTGGGGTTTTTGGGAGGGTTTTTTTTTTTCCCCCCCCCCCCCCCCCCGACCAACACCCCCACCCCCCCCCCTTTTTTCCCTTTTTGGCCCCATCCCCCTTTTCTATCCCCCCCCCCCCGTAAAAAACCCTTTTTTTTCGCCACCCCTTTTCCCCCCCCCCTCGCTTTTTTCCCTTCCCCCCCCTCTCCCCCACTGTATTTTTTTTTCCCCCCTTTTTAAACCGTTTTTTTTTTTTTTTTCCCCCTCCCCCCCTATCCCCCCATCCTCCCCCTGTAAAACCCGCCGCAATTTTTTTTCCCCCCCCGGCCCCCCTCTTTTTTTCCCCACCCTCCCTTCTTTTTTTTCCTTCCCCCCCTTCTATTTTTGCCCTTGGGGTCCCCCCCCGCCTTTTTTTTTCCCTTTTTTTTTTTTTTTTCCCCTTTTTGCCAAATAAAATTCTACCATTAACCCCTAAACCCCCCCCCCGCTTTTCCCCCCCACCCCTATCCTCCCACCATCCTAAACCCCTAAATCCCCCAAAGGAGTCGAAAACACAGCCCGGAACCCCCTTTTTTCCCCCTTGCCCCCCCCCCCCATTTTTTTTTTTCCCCATTTTTTTTTTTTTTTTTTTAAAAGTGTTTTTTTATTTTGAAAATTTTTTAAAATTTTTTTTTTCGTTTTTTTTTTTTTTACAACTTTTTTTTTTTTCGTTTTTTTTTTTAAAAAAAATTTTTTTTTTTGAGATCCCCCCCGTTTTTTTTATCCACAATTCCTTTTTTTTTTCGATTTTTTTTTTACAGAAAAGCGGAAAAAAAAAAATCCAACAAAATGCCCCCCCCGAAAAAGGAAATCCCTTTTTTTTTCTTTTTATTTTTTTTTTCCAATGGGTTTTTTTTTTTTTTTTTTTTTTTATTTTCTCCCTTTTTTTAATTAAAAGGCCGCCGGGGGGCCCCTGGGTTTAAGCACCGGACTCAAAAACTGGGTTCCCCCCCCGGCAATCCTTTTATTTCGAGGGTTTTTTTTTTTCCAACCGGCCCCGCGGTTTTTTTTTTTTTTCGCTTTTTTTTTGGGAAAAAAACTTCCACCCCCAATTTGCCCTACCTACCCCCCCTGGGGGGGGGGCAAACCAACCCCCCCAAGTCGTGGGGGGCCCATCCCAAACCGGGTAAAAAAAAAATGGTGAAAAATCCCCCCAAAAAAAACTGGGGGAAAGGGGAACGGCAAACCCCCCCCTTTTTTGAATTGCCAAAAAAATCCAATGGAAATCCCCTGATCGCCCAACGCCCTTGTAGGACAGGCAAAATTTTAAAAAAAAAAAAAAAAAAAAAAAAAAAAAAAAAAAAAAACAATCCTTTTAATCTCTCTTTTTTTACAGTGAGGGAAAAAAAAAGTAAACCTTATTTTCATTATTTATTATGCTATGTGATTTTTTTTACGTATTTTTTTTTTAATGGATAATTTGTAATTTTCTTATTGCTTTCTGCTGATTGCTTTTAACGATTTTTTTTATTTTATTGGTTTTATTTTTTTGTAATGTTTTTTCTTTTTTTTTTTATATAAAATTTCGTTTTTAATTATTTTTTTTAATATTTTTTTGGCTTACGCTTTCCGTCCCCGCGGGAAGTTTTTAATGGAAACCCCCCTGTTTTTTTTTTGTTTCAATAAAATTGAAGTGATTACTGTGGGGGGACCTGTGGTTTTGTGGAACCTTTACCCCTTTGGATTTTTTTACCTTTTTTAACCTGGATTTTACACCGTGAAATGTTGAAAACAAGGGTTTTTTTTTGTACTTGCCCCTTTTTTTTTAACTTTGCCTAGGGTGTATAATATTGGGAACGTGTTTTATTATTTTTAACTTATACCTTTTTTTACTGTTGAAACATGTGTTGGCTTTGGTATTTTTACTTTTTTTTACTTATTCTTGGAATTTTTTTACTTTTATTTTTTTCTTGCGTTTTTTGTCCGTTATTTTTTAAATTTCCATGCCTTTTACTTCCTTTTTACTTGAGTTTTTTTGCTTCCTTTCTTTTTTTACTGTTTCTTTTAAACCCCTCTCTGGGCCAAAAAACCTTTGCCCTTTTCCTAAAAACCCTTTCTGGCGTATTATTTTTTTTTTTTTATTTTATTCTTTTTAGCCCTTTCTGGCAACTTTTTTTACGTAATAGCTTGTTTTTTTAACTTTTGGTGGCCTTCCTGGCACGGTTTTTCTTTTTGTTTTCATTTTTAGGATTTTTTTGTATTTTTTATTTACCATGTTAATTACTCTTCATATTTAAGTCCCTACCCCCCACGCCCCTGGTAGGCCCTGGCCAAATCTCCGGGGATAGTTTGGCTTTTTTTTGTTGGAGGTCGTTTTTTGGGTTTTTCTGAGGCCCTTTCCAAGCTTGGTCCCCCCCCCACCCCCCTTTTTTCGGGGGAAAAAACGAAACCGAGGCCCCCCCTCATTTTTCCTTGGCCCCTCTTAATATATATATATTAATATTAATTATAAGTATATATATATATATAATATATATATATTAATTATATATATTATATAATTGTGTGGTGGTGGTGTGTGTTGTGGTGTGTTGTGTGTTGGTTGTGGTTGTTGGTGGGGGGTGTGTGTGTGTGTGGTGGGTTTGGGTGTGTTGGGTGTGTGGTGGTGTGGCAATATGTTACCACACTCACACCACCCAAACCGCACACACTCCCCTTTTTCAATTAAATGGGAACCTACATTTTTACTTACAGCTTGTAAAGGTTGTTTTTTGTGAACCAGAGGAAAAAACCCCCAAATGAGGGCCCCACCCGTTGAGGGCCCGCAACACACGCACCACACACAACACACCAACCCACACACCCACAACACACACACACACCACACCCCAACACACAAACCACATATAAATAATTATATATATTATAAATATATATTATATATATTGTGTGGTGTGGTGTGGGTGTGGTGGTGGTGGGGTGTGGTGGTGTGTTTGGGTGGGGGGGAAAAGCCGTATTGCCTCCTTTTGTTTGTGTTTTTTGTTTTTTGTTTTTTTTTTCGAGGTGTGTGGGGAATGAGTCTTCGTTGTTTTATTAGCCCTCTTCTAGCAGTTTTCCCTGGGGAAACTTCCCAGCAATGAGATGGGCGGGGTCGTTTTCTCTCCAGCTTCATGTGTGGTTTTTTAAATTTCCCCCGATTTTTTGGTATGAAGGGTGATTGGTAGCGTTGTTTAAAAGTTGTTTGGGGAAATATCCCTGTAAGCCCCGTGAATGCATTGAAGAATTGTGGCGTAGCCATTTGTGGGGTGGTAGATGTTTTCAATGATTGTGTTTTTTGTTTTATGTTTGTTGCCTCCCTGGGTTGTGGTTTTTTTTTTCTGGGGTGGGTTTTTGATTGGGTTGTTTAACAATTTTTTTCTGGGGGTGATGGGTTTTGTGGAGAGGGGACTGTTCCCTCTGTGGAGATTTTTAGGAAATAAATGAAGTTTTTTTTTCTGGGAAAGGTTTTTTAGGTTTTTTGTTTCTGTGGTTTTGCTGTAGAAAGTGGTTGGGGGGGCCCTCGGTTCCCCCTGTGGTTGGTGTCCGAATCGGGGCGTTCTCAGGGGGGGGAGATCCCTGGGAAAAAATTCTGTTTTGGGCCCCAGAAATTTTTTCCCTGTGGAGAAGCTCCATCTCCTCCACCGAGTCAAACCTTCTGTTCGGTGTGTATTGTGTAAAATGTTATGTGGGGCTTTGTCTGGTTTTTTGACCCCATGAGGTTTCCTGAAAGGACCTCCCAGAAACCTCTTTGGGGTTCCCTCTTGTGTTTCTGAACATAGTTTTTTTTTTGTGTAAGGGTTTTTCCCAGTGTTTTTTTGTTTGTTTCATTTACCTTTTTTAAAATTTCCTCATGTGTTTTAGTTTTTGCGGTTTTTTTTGAGTTCCTCTTTTAAAATCGTGTGTGGTAGTTTTTGTTGCGTTCCCAGCCCCCCCGTGTTGGTTGTTTTTAGTTTTTTTGGTTGTAAGTGGTCCCTGTTATTGTATTTTTGAAGCAATTTTCAGACGGTTATTGGTTTCTCTGTAGTGGGGGGGATGGGTTTTTGTGGTTGTGGTTTTTTCTGGGTATGTTAAGCCCAGTCTGTAATGTCTGGAAGTTTAACCACTGGTTCAAGGTTGGTTTTTTTTTTTGTTGTGTGAGTGGGGTTTTGGCCCCCTCGAGTCGATTTTATTTGGTGTTTTTCAAGTGGTTTTGTTTTTAAATCCCCCCCCCAGGTTTGCATGTATGTAGAATTCTCGGGTTGTTTTGCCGGGGATCATGATGGGGGTTTTTCGTTTGATAGGGGTTTAATTATTAGAGGGGAGGGTGATTCACTGGGAGGTTGACCATCGTCTGTTTGAATATGATTTTAGTGTAAGGTTTGTTTTTTGGGGGTTGGAAAAGTAACTATGGTCAGGTTTTGTTTTTTTGTTTGTTTTGTTTGGTGTTTTTTAATGCAAATTATATGTTGGTGGGTGTGTGTGGATGGGAGGGGGTGGTGAATCTCCCCTTGTTTTGTAATGTTAGGAGGCCCAGGCCCCTTCTGCCTACTCCCATTGGTGTTGTTGGTTTTTTTTTCCAGAAAAGTGGTGTTTGGTTTGGCGTTTAAAGTTTTTCCCATGATGTAAAATTTGGTTTTTTTGTTTGTGCTTCAAGGAGCTGGAAAAAAATGTCAGGTTTTTTCTGGGATGGTAAGGGTCCTTCCGTGGTGGGATTGAAAAATTTTGTTGCCAGAATAAATGGG
>NW_023649312.1:0-6449 GCF_015228065.2 Penaeus monodon | reverse complement strand
AACACACAAACCCCCCAAACAAAAACACACACACCCCACACAAAACAAACACACACACACACACACACACACACACACACACACCCACCACACACAACCCACATATAATAAAATATATATTATATAATTTTATTAAAATATATATATATTAATAAAAATTTGATATATATATACATATATAATAATATATATATATATATATAATATATAAAATTTTAACATATAAATATATATTATATAATATTATATATTTATATATATATGTAAATAAAAATATAAACATTTTTATACACTACACAATTATAAAAACATATTATATATATTAATATTATAATAATTAAAATAAAATATATATAATATATATAGTAGGTGTTGGTTGTGGTGTGGTGTGTTAATATATATAATTATATATTACTACAATATATGTAAATATATATATAAAAATTATATTATATATAATAATATATATATATAATATATATTACATACTATTATATATAAATATATTTTATTATATATAAAATAATTAATATAATACATACATTATATATATAATATATATATTATATATATATATATGTATATATTATAATATTATATATATATTATATATAAATATTATATCATATATATTAAAAATTGGGGAATGTGTGTGGTGTATAATTATAATTTATTATATACATAATATTTTGTATATAAAAACATATATTATGTGGTGGTAATATAATATATATATATATATTATATATATATATATAATATTTTATATATAATATTAATAATATAATATATAATATATAATATTATAATAATGTGTGGTTGTATATATTAATTATATATATATAATATATATATATATATATATATATATATGTATATATATAAATAATATTATATTATATATTAAATGTGTGTGTGTGTGTGTGTGGTGTGTGTGGGGGTGTTTTGTGGTGTGTGGGTTTGTGTGTGTGTTTGTGTGTAGATATGTATATGAAAGTATATGTAAGTATTTTAAAATATAATATATTTTATATATATTTTAAATATATTATAATATATATATATATATATATGCACAATATATATAAAATATATATAAATATAATATATATATTATATAATATAATAAAATATATATATACATACATATATACAAGGGGCCCCGTCAGTGATGTGTGCACACAAAAACACCTTATTTAAATAATATAATATATAATAATATATATTATATATATATAATATTTATATATTATATATATTATATAAAATAATATATATTTAATATTTATAATATATATAAAAATTTTATATATATATATATATTATGTATATTTTTACATTATAATATATAATATATATATATATATATTAATATGTATATAAAATATATATATAATTGTGGGGTGTGTGTGTGTTGTGTGTGTGTGTGGGAATTTTTATATATAAAGAATGTATATTTTTAATATGTTTATAAATTTATATGTTTTATATTTTTAATGTATTCTATAATCAGTAGATAATAAGTAGTAATCCTAAATGCACCCACTGAAAGGATAGCATTTCCAAATGTCGCAGTAAGAAGTTTAAGCTGACCCCACGAGAAACAAGAAATTGAAATGTGAAATCATATTTGTATTTCATACTGGTGAATGCACGCCCCAAAATTTAGAGTAGGTGGGTTGCGGAGTTGGATAATCAGGTAAATGCAAAGGTTCATTTGCATGAGGTAGAGCAATACTGTTATTTTTGATGTGTGAAAACAGGTTTTTCGTGCAAAGTGGTGAGTCAAGACAGCAACTTCGAGAAAGGGTTTTTCCCAAATGCGGATTATGTGGTTTTGAGGATGGTACTGTAAATGTACATTTTAATGTGCATAGAATATTGAATGTGTGTATATATATGTTTTTGTATATGTATATATATATTATAAAAATATATATATATATAATATATAATATAATATGTATAATAATAATTACATATATATATCTATACACACACCACACACACACACACAGAAATTATATATAATTATATATATATATATATAAATAATATATTATAATATAAATTTTTATATATTTTGTGTGTGTGTGGTTGGTTTGTGTGTGGTTGGTGTGTGTGTGTGTTGGTGTGTGTGTGTGCGTGGTGTGTGGTGCATATATTATTATATATATATATATATATATATAATATATATTATATATATATATATGATAATATATTAAGCTATATATTATATATTATATAAAATAAATATATATATATAAAATAAACAAATATATAATTTATATATATATATAATATATAATATATTATATTATATAATATATATGCACAACATCCACGCACGCACACACACACACACCACACACACACACACCACATTACATATATAATATATATAAAATATATATATTAATATAATTATAATATATAATATTATGTATAATATGTATATATATATAAATATTATAAATTAATAATATATATATAATATATTTTATATAATATATAATATATATATGGGTGGGTGGGTGTGTGTGTGTGTGTTGTGTGCAATATATATATATATATATATATATATATATATATATATATATATAATTAATATATAATTTTTATAATTTTATATATATATATTAATATGTATATATATATATATACATATTAATATATATATTATATAATTATATAATATAATTATAAATATATATAGGGGGGTTGTGGGGGTGTGTGTGTTGTGGTGTGTGTGGGGTGTGTGTTTTGTTATAATATTAATAAAAAATAATTATATATATAATATATTATTAATTTTTTTATGTTTAAAAAATTTTTTTTTATGTATGAGTATGTATATAAAATACAAAAGTTATACATATTATGCCACACACACACACACACCCCACCACACCACACACACACACACACAACACCACACACAACCCCACCAAAACACATATATATATATATATATATATTAAAAATATATATACATTGGGGTGTGTGGGTGTGTGTGTGTGTGTTTGTGTGTGGTGTGTTGTGTGTGGTGGTGTGTGGTGGTGTGTGTGTGGTGTATGTATGTGTGTATTAGATATACGTATATAATATATAATATATATAATATATATATATATATATATATATAAAATATACATATATTTTATAATATATATATAATATATATATATATATATAGTATGAAAATATAATTATATAGCCACAAACACAACACACAACACACACACACACACACACACACACACAACACACACACACACACAAAACAACAACACACACACACAACACACAAACACACACACACACACACAAATAATAAAAAAAAAAAAATATAATTAATATATTAAAAAAAAAAATGCACACACACACACACACACACACACAAATATAAATTATGCACAAACACCACACACACAACACACACACACACACATCACACACCAGACACACACACAACACACACACGCACCACACACCACACACACACACACACCCACCACACACAAACAACAAAAACACACACAACACACACACACACAACATAAAAAAAATAAAAAATTATAAAAAATAAAAAATATATAAAAAATTGGGGGGGGTTGCAAAAATATAAAAAAAAAAAAAAAAAAAAAAAAATAAAAAAAATTTTGTGTGGTGGGGGGGTGTTTTTAATATATTTAAAATTAAATTAAATAAATTTTAAAAAAAAAATTAAATAAAAAAAAAATATAACAATTTCCTATAATATAAAAATAAAATATTATTAATTATATAAAATTATAATATATAATACAAAAAAAATTAAAAAAACACTAATATTATACAAAAATATTAATTTTATATATTATATATTATAATATATATATATTATATATAAATTATATATTTTATGTGTGTGTGTGGTGTGTGTGGTATATATATATATACATTTTTATATACATCATAAATGGTATTTTAAAATTAAAATTTTAAAATTAAAATTAAATAAAATATAAATATATATTAAATACAAAATTATATATATAAAATATATATATATAATAAATTAAAACATATATATATTATATATATATAATATATAAAATATATTAATATATTATAATGAATAATAAATATTATATATAATTATAATATATATAATTTTAATATATAATATATGGGTGAAGGTTGTGTGTGTATAAATATAACTTTATATAAACAAACAATATATAATAAAATAAAATAAAATATATAAATAAATATAATATATATATATATAATGTAATTAATTATAATATAGTTAAATTAAAATATAATATATATAATTATATGATATATTGTATTTATATATTAATATATATATATATTTTATATATATTAATTTTAATATAATATAATATATATATATATATATATTATATTATAAATATGTTATTACATATAAAATATATTATTATAATATATAATATTATAATATTATTTTAATTAGTGTGTGTGTGTGTTGTGGTGGTTGTGTGTTGTGTGTGTGTGTGTGTGGTGTGTGTAGATATGTATATGTAATGTATATGTATAGAAAATATTTTAATTATATATATATATATTATTAATATATATAACACAAAATATAAAATAAAAAATTTATATTATAATAAATATATATAATTATATTAATTAACTATATACTGGAGAACGTCAGTGAATGGTGCACACTAAACACCTTATTATTTTAAAATATATAAAAATAATATATAAAATATAAAAATATAATTAATATATTAGTTTAATATTTTATAGTATAATATATAAAATATTTATATTTTAAATATAATATATAAATTTTAAAAATTTATAATATATATGTATTAACATATATATATAATATATATATTAATATATATAATGTATATATATAAAAAATATATATAATATTTTTGGGTTGTGGGTTTTTGGTGTGTCTGTGTGTGTGGGTGGTATATTTAATATACAATTTTAATGTATATATAGTATATTTTTAAAAATTTTATATGAAATATATTTTTATGTATTCATATACATCAGTAGAAGATAATGATAGATAATATCTAAAAAAGCCACTAAAAAGGATAGCATTTCCGAAATGTCGCAGAAAGAAGTTTAAAAGCTGACACCACGAGAAAAAAAGAAATCTGAAAGGAAAATCAATTTGATTTTCATACTTCGGTAAATTGACGAAACTTTCAGAGTAGGGGGTTGGGGAGTTTTGGCATAATAGGAAATGCAAATTTCTTTTGCTGATGTAGGCAAATGGTATTTCGATGTGTGAATAACAGTGTTTTTCGTGCAAATGGTGGAAAAAATTGGGAAAGGTTTTCCCCCAAAAGACGGAAAGGGTTTGGGGGAGGAAAAAAATTTGAAATTTAAAAAAAATTTTTTGGGGTTTTTAAAAGGGTTTAAAAAAAATAAAAAAATAAAAAAAATAAAATAATTTTAAAAAAAAAAAAATAAAAAATTAAAAATAAAAAAAAAAAAAAAAAAAAAAATAGGGGGGGGGGGTTTTGGTGGGGGTGGGGGGGGGTGAGAGGGTTTAGAAAAGATTTTTTTTTTTAAAAAAAAAAAAAAAAAAAAAAAAAAAAAAAAAAAAAAAAAAAAAATAAAAAAAAAAAAAATATGAGAAAAATAAAAATTTGGGAAAAAAAAAAAAAAACCAAAAAAAAACCCAAAACAAACCCCCCAAAAACACACACAAACACAACACAAACACAAAAACACACCCCCAAAAAAAAATATAAAATTTTTTTATATATATATAATAAATATAATATATAATATAGAAAAAAAAAAAAAATAAAATAAAAAAAAACAAAATAAAAAACCCAAAAAAAAACAAACAAAAAAAAACCCCCCCCACCCCCAAAACCCCAAAACAACCCCCCAAAAACAACACACCCACACCAACAAACCCCAAAACCCCCAAAAAATTTTATTTATTTAAAATTTAAAAAAAAATTTTTTTAAATAAAAAAATAATTAATATGGGTTTTTTGTGGATTATATTATTTAAAATTTAAAATTAAAATTTTTTAAATTAAAAAATAAATAAAATTGTTTTTGTTGGGTTTTGGGGGGGGTTTTTTTAAATTTAATTTTTTTTTAAAAAATTTTAAAAATTTTTTTATTTTTTTTAAATTTAAAAATATTATTAAAAATTTTTTACCTTTATAAAAAAAATTATTATAAATTAAAATAAAAAATTAAATATAAAAAAAAAAAAAATTTAAAAAAAAAAAAAAAATAAAAAATAAAAGGGAAAAATAAAAACCCAAAAAAAAAAAAGAAAAAATAAAAAAAAAAAAAAAAAAAAATAAAATTAAAAAAGAAAAAAAAAATAAAATATAAAAAAAAATTTTAAAAAAAAAAAAAAAAGGGGGGGAAAAAAAAAAAAAAGAATAAAAAAAAAAAAAAACAAAAAAAAA
>NW_023649311.1:0-6450 GCF_015228065.2 Penaeus monodon | reverse complement strand
CCCCAGCCATTCATTTGCCAGGCCCTTTCTCCAGTGCCAGACTTCAGTGCCCAGGCTTTTCTCCAGTGCCCAGACTTCAGTGCCAGGCTTCTCCAGTGCCCAGACTTCAGTGCCCAGGCTTTTCTGCAGTGCGCTGACTTCAGTGTCCAAGCTTTTCTCCAGTACCCAGACTTCAGTGCCATGCCTTTCTCCCGTGCCCAGGTTTCTTCTAAGGGTTCAGGCTTCAGTGCCCATGCCTTTCTCCCATGCCCAGGTTTCTTCTAAGGGTCAGGCTTTCCCCCAGTTCCCAGGCTATTCTTCAGTGCCCATGCTTTTCTCCAGTGCCCTGACTTCGCTGCCCAGGGTCTTCTCCAATGCCTAGGCTTTTCCCAGACTTCCAGTGTCCAGGCTTTCCCCTGCTTTTCCCCAATGCCCAGGATTCTTCAAGTGTCCAGGCTTTTTCCCATACCCAGCTTCAATGCCCAGGCTTTTCCAGTGTCCAGACTTCAGTACCCAGGATTTTCCCAATATGCAGATTTATTGCCCAGGTTTTTCTAAGTCCTGACTTTTCCCAATGCCCAGACTTCAATGCCCAGGCTTCTTCTGAGTGCGCCAGCTTTTCCCAGTGCCCAGACTCAATGTACAGGATTCTTCCATGTGCCCAGGTTTTTTACCCAGACTACAGTGACTAGGATTTTTCTAGGTGGTCAGGCTTCAGTAACCAGAATTTTTCCAAGTGCTTCAATGGCCAAGCTTCTCTACAGTGTCCAAGCTTTCCAAATGCCCAGACATTCTTTCAAGTGTCCAAGCTTTCCCCAGACTTCTGTACCGAGGCTTTTCTTCTGTGCCCAAATTCAGTGCCCAGGTATTTTAAGTCTCCAGGTTTTCCCAGTGCCCAGGCTTTTCCAGTGATTGGACTCCAGTGCCCAGGCTTTTCTTCTGTGCCCAGACTCAATACCTAGGATTTTCTCCAGTGCCAGAACTTCACTGCCAGGATTCTTTTAAGTACCCAGGCTTTCCAAAGTGCCTAGACTTCAGTGCCCTGGATTCTTCCAAGTTCCCAGGCTTTTCCACACTTTAGTGCCTAGGATTTTTCCAAGTACCCAGACTTCAGTGCCCAGGCTTCTGTCCAGTGCCAGGCTTCAGTGCTAGAATTTTCCAGTACTCAGGCTTTCCCTAGTGCCAGACTCAGTGCCCAGGATTCTTCAAGTGCCCGATTCAGGCCCAGATTTTTCCAAGTGTACAGGCTTTCCTTGGTACCCAGGATTCAGTGCCTAAATGTCCAGACTTCAGTACCCAGGATTTTCCCATTGTCCAGATTTCAGTGGCCAGGCTTCTTCTAATGTCCAGGCTTTTCCAATTCCCAGACTTCAATGCCCAGGATTCTTCAAAGTGCCCAGGCTTTTCCCCAGTGCCAGGCTTTTCCTAGTACCGGACTTCAGTGCCCAGGTTTCTTCCAATCGTCCAGGCTTTTCCTAGTGTCCAGGCTTTTTCCCAGTGCCCAGACTTTTCTCAGTGCCCAGACTTTTCTCAGTATCCAGGCTTCTTCCAATCGTCCAGGACTTTCCCCTAGTGTCCAGGCTTTTTCCCAGTGCCCAGACTTTTCTCAGTGCCCAGGCTTCTTCCAAGTTTCCAGGCTTTTCTCCCAGTGCCCAGACTAAAGTGTCCAGACTTTTTGTCAGTTCCCAGACTGCTGTGCCCAGGATTCTTCCACATGTCCAGGCTTTCCTGTGCCCAGATATCAATGCCAAGATTCTTCCAAGTGTCCAGGCTTTTCCGAATTCCCATACTCTAGTGTCCAGGCTTTTCCCATAACCCAAACTTCATGCCCAGGATTCTCCAAGTGTCCAGGCTTTTTCACAGTGCCTAGGCTTCTTAGTGTCCATTTTCTCCAAGTGACCAAACTGCATCCCGAGGCCCAGGTTCTTCCCAATGTATAGTCCTCCTTCTCTCCAGTTCCCCAAATTCCTTTTAGTGCTCAAGCTTTCACCTAGAGCTCAGGTTCCTTTCCCAGTGCCCAGACTTTCCAGTGCCCAGTCTTTTTCCTAGTCTATTCTTTTCCCAATACCCAGTCTTCTCCTAATGCCCAGGCTCTTCTCCAGTAGTCCAAACTTATTCCTAGTGCCCATACTTCTTGGTGCCCAGATTTCTTTCTAGAGTCTATTCTTTTCAAGACTGCTTCTCAGGACTCAGGTTCTTCCCCAAGTGGCCATGTTTTTTCATCATGTCCAGGCTTTTCCACGGTGCCCAGAATTCATTGTCCAGGCTTTCCCCGGTGCCCAGAGTACATTGTCCGGCTTTTCCCCAAATTCAGTGTCCAGTCTTCCACTTCAGTACCCCAAAATTCGTTTAGGTCCAGACTTTCTCCTAGTATTCAGGTTTTTCCCAATTCCTCCACATCTCCAGACTTTGTCTTAGTGCCCAGAATTCAGTACCAGTGTTCACTCCTGTGCCCCAACTTCACTTTAGTACCGGGCTTTCTCCTAGTGCCAAGGTTCCTTCCCCAGTGCCCTAAGTCTTCTTGTGCCCAGGTTTGTTACACTGCTAGGGCAAAATTTTACAGTCCCTGAGCTTTTCCTTGTATCCAGGTTTACCCAATATCCAGGCTTTCACCACTGCCTAGGTTTCTTCCTAATGACCAGGCTTCTTCTAAATGTCCAGATAATATATTAATACCCAGTCTTTTTCTCTTCCATGTCCAGGTTTCCCTCACTTTTAATGCCCACACTTTTTGTTCCCTAAACATAATCTTTCCAGAGCCTGAACTTGCACTTTCCAACACCCAGGTTTCTTTCCAGTACCAGGTTCTTCCACTGTACAGGGTTTTAACATAGTTCGAAAGCATTATTAAACCCATTGCTAGGCTTCTCCAGTGCCACTAGCTTGTTTGTCAGTAACCAGACTCCTTTGTTAGTTTTCAAGCTCATTGTAAATGTTTGGGAGTATTTCTAGTGCCATGGCATACTTTTTACAGTTCATACTCTTTTTCCCCAGTACACAGGCAGTATACAAACTGATTCTCCCCGATTTTCAGTATACAAACTGATTCTCCCCGATTTTCAGGTTTCTTGATGCTCATAATACATAATTACTTCCTGACACAATCCAGGTATCAGCTTGGTTCGGCTTACTCCCTATGCCAGATTACAGCCTTTCTTACAGGTTTTCCCTAATACTTGGCTCGTCTATTTCTTGATAAATTCATCTTGTGATTTAATATACTTCATGCGTTTTTTTTATGCAAAAGTCTGGTGCATTTTCTCCTTTTCTAAAATGACATTTGAAAAACGCAACATTTTAGGTTTAAGAAATGAGAAATATACTTAAGTGAACAAAAAAAAAAAATCATGTCATTATATATGTTTATACTTTGCGAGGTGTGTGTGTGTGTGTGTGTGTGTGTGTGTGTGTGTGTGTGTGTGTGCGTGTGATGGACCGACTGAGGAAAAGATGATAAAATATATGTATCATTATAATATTTTTTAAGCTTTAATAGACACGAGACCCATTTTTTAAGTAGCCAGCAAAAGAACTCGACAAAAAAAAATAATAAAAAAACAATAATAATAATAAATAAATAAATAGATAAATAAATAAATGAATAAATTTAAAAATATATTTAAAAAATAAAAAAGGGGGGAGGACTATAAGCCTCTCTCTCTTTTCTTATGCTCTTTCTCTTTCTCTTTGTCTTCTTTCTCTTTCTGTCTTTCTCTTTCTCGTCTTTCTCTTTCACTATCTGTTCTCTATTTATCTGTCACTTTCTCTCTCTCTCTCTCTCTCTCTCTCTCTCTCTCCTCTCTCTCTCTCTCTTCTCTCTCTCCTCTCTCTCTCTCCTCTCTCTCTGAAAATATGAGAGAAAATATGCATAAAAATGATATTAGATCAGGCTTAAAACTTAAAAACTACAATTAGATAACTGCATAATCTGCATACGAAATATTGACTTTCAGATGCAACTCACAACAGAATAAACAAACGTGCATTGTAATATATTACATTTTTTGAAATTGTGTATAAGTAGAATTAGTTTACGGGAATTAAATATTAAAATGGTTTAAGCTATTCCGTCTGTCGTGTCAAATAACAAGCGTTATAATATTTAAGAGTTATGTGCTACAGACCACTCCCCACTCGCCAAAGCAGTTCTTATTAATAGTGCATATGAATAAAATGTAATAAGAAAATATGTAAGAAAATATATAAGTTTTAAGTTATTGCGTTTTATTTCGTGTGGTTCCCATGTTAGCAGTGTCTAAACTATAAAATAGTACATGATTACTGCTGTGTTTCAAGGATAAAAGGACGATTGATTGGCTACCCTTGAGATTTGTTTGTACAGTATGCAAAATAGGATAAAGGTTCAGATAAGGTTTGAAAAGCTTAGGAAAGAGAAACAGCTGGCGGGAAAATAAACAGAGGGCATGAAAATCACTTAGTGTGTGTGTGTGCGTGCGTGTGGTGTGTGTGTGTATGTGTGTTGGTGTGTTGTGGTGTGTGTGTGTGGGTAGAGTGTGGTTAGTGTTGTGTGTGTGTGTGTGTGTGTGTGTGTGTGTGTGTGTGTGTGTGTGTGTGTGCGTGCGTGTGTGGCGCGTGTGTGTGTATGTGTGTACGTGTGTCCTACGGCAGAACTGGCATAATCAACCTGTCTTCAACATGCCAGAAGTGAAACATTAAAGCAAAACGTCCCATCCAGTGATACAAAGTTGTCAGAACTGCGTGGGACTCATATCATTTCTCTAATTCCGGGAAATTCAAGTTATGAAATATTATCGCAGGTAATCTAACATCCACATTCGGTGTTATGTATTTTCTGAAAGCACAGTTCCGTATTTCACTGGCAGACGGATATTCCGAAAATGATACAACAGTTAAACGGGAAAAAGTTAAAACAAACGCCAGTCGAAAGCGAGTTTCACGTATTAAAAAAACTAATCCAGAAATATGTGCATATATATAAAAGCTTTTTTTTCAAAAGTGAGATCCTTCAGTGCAAGTGTAACAGCAATGACAGCGGGGAATACCATGGAGCAGTTATGTCAGGGTCACGCGGAAAAAAATGGGAAATTGAGAGGTGTGTATGTGAGTGCGAGTGTGCGTTCGTGCGCGCGCGCGCGCGCGCGCGTGTGCGTGCGTGAGTTAGTGTGTGCGTGTGCGTGTGCGTGTGCGTGTGCGTGTGCGTATGTGTGGCGGAAAGGGAAGAGCGCGAGGGAATGACAAGCAAACGGTAGGCGAGAAAAAGAGAATGAGAATGAGAGAAAGGGAGAGAGAGAGAGAGAGGGGGGGGGTTAAAGAAAGAGAGAGAGAGAGAATGAGAATGAGAGAGAGAGGGTTAAAGAAAGAGAGAGAGAGAGAGAGAAAGCCAGGCAGAGAACAAAAGACGAAGAGAGAAAGCAAAACAGTGAAAGTACTTATTTCACTATCGACAGAATAAATGATTATCTGCTTATTACAGAAAAGTTTCTTGTTGTTGGAGATTGCAATGTTGAAGGGATACATATGATAGCGGAAACTGTAGTCTTGACCCGTCCGTATTAAGCATCTTTAATGATGATATAGTAGTAATAATGGTGATAATACTAACAGTACTGTAATAATAATGTAATACTGATGATGGTGTGAATCGTGATAATAATCAAGACAATAACAAGAATGATCATTTTAATGATGATAATGATAATAATAACAAATGAAATAATGATAATAGCGATACTACTACTACTAATAATGATAATAATAATAATAACAACAATAATCATAATGAAAATGATAACACTGACAGACTTGTAGTAGTAATAGTATAATAGTAATAATAATGACTGATTATATTATTAACAATAGCAATAATAATAACAATATTAGATAATAATATAATAACAATACAAATGATTATAACAATATTAATATTAGTAATAATAATATAATAAATAAATAAATACAGCAGCAGCACTAACAAGAGTAGTACTAACAGTAGTAGTATATAAATATCTTAGTAAAAATAAAGTCACAATATTAATTATCTAATATAATACCATAGCTCCCATAAATGTCATAATCAGTGAATCAGACCAACAATCAAATAAATATGTACATAGATAATGACAAAAAAAATATCTGAAAAAATATGAACATAAATCATGCTAGTATTGCAAATTGAATTATGAGGCCTTCGGTGTTGAGTTTCATAATAATCACATCAAGCAAATTGCAACATGAAAGAATTTCAGAAATGCAACCGGGATTTGCACAATCCGAGAATACACTGGACGCGTTCATTTCAGTGTTGCAAAAAAAATGTAAAAAAAATTGCAACCTGCAACAAATCATCCCGCACCTCATCAAGCCACCGCGTTGTGAACAAGAGTTGTAAAAAAAAAAATGATTATTAAAAAAAATATTATGAAAAAAGGACGGGTTGAAAATACAGGAATGAAATTGAAATGACAAAGCGCACTTGATTGGTGATCTGTG
>NW_023649310.1:0-6450 GCF_015228065.2 Penaeus monodon | reverse complement strand
ACACACAAACACACACACACACACACACAAAAACACCCCCACAACAAAAAACAAAAACCCACAACACACCACAACACACACCCAACACACACCCCCAACACACACACCCCACACACACCACACAAAACCCCCCCAACAAAAACACCACAACCAACACACACACCCCAACACACACAACACACCCAACACACCACCACACACACACACAACACCACAAGCAAAGGACACACACACACACACACACACACAACATATTTTAATGTATCAGCACACTCACATATGTATCCCCAGACACAATATGTATGCAACACCACAAAAAAACCACACACACACACCCACACCCCACAACACACCACTCACACACACAACCACACAACACACACAAACACACACCACGGTAACATCACACGCACAACTTTCATATATAATGTCTTTTTATTTTATTGAAAGTTTCCCCTTTTAAAAACAGGATGAATGATGGAACAACATCTTTATGCTTGCTGTGCAGGGAAGGGGAGCAGACAGTAGAAAAATTTAGACAATGGTGCTGATGTTAAAATCGAAAAAAACAGACGGAGGTTTAGCTCTTTTTGGGAATTAAATTTTGTTTGTGAAGCAAGAAAACCCTTCAGATGAAAATGTTGAGTCTGACAAAATTACATTTCAGCTTTTCATGGATTAGTTTATTTTTTTTTTATTTCGTTTGATAAAACATTTTACTTATCATTTTTATTTTCAAGCTTTTTCTGAAATTCCCCCCTTCAAAATCAAAAAGGAAAAAAAGTTAATTTTTTTGGGACGTCCTCATGCAATGTTACATTCAAAAATTGTACATTCCTCAGTGATAATACAGGTATGTGGACTTTAATGACTTTTTTTTTTCTTAATTTTAACTTTTTCAAACTTTCATTGAAAAAAAAAAGACCCTTTGATTTTTGATGCTTAAAAAATTTTTAGTAAATAAATCAAATAAAAGTAAAAAGAAAATACAGTCCCTTCTTTATTTTTACGTAAAATTTTCCTTCCTTTTTTAAAAATTTTTCCCAGATTGAAAACATTTAAAATAGGAAAAAAAAGGATCACATTTTCGTGTAAATGTATATATTCCTTGGATTCTAAATGCTTATACATTTGTAGTATAGTAAAAGAGGTGGCATAGTTAGTGAGCTGGGTTTACAATTGCAAGGTCCGGGGTTTAAAGGGCTCGTGCGACTCGCTGTGAATGAACATGGTTTTGTGGGTTTAAAGTTGGGGCATAAAGGAACTGGTCACCTTATGCACTTGCTGCAGATTGTAAGCAGTTTTTTTTACAAACATGTCCCTTTTCCCACATGGATATGAGCCAACTTTGAGTATAGTAAAACAGTTAATTTGTTTCATTCTTCCCCTTTAAAAGTTTGGGGAAAACAAATTAAGGGGAATTTTCAGACTTTTTTTTTGTTTTATCTTTTCAAACTTTTATAGACCTCCCCAATTACTTCTAATGACTAAAAAGTAAATAGGTAGGTTTAGGGATTAACTCCCTTTTGGTTTAGCACTTGGAAGCCATCGTAGAGATATTTTTTAAACCCCTTTTCCGGGGGGTTTAATATTCATAGGGCCCGGGGGCCTTGTCCCGGGGGTTTATTTTTACCCTAGCTGCGCGCTGCTCATCCCCAATCCCGGCACCCCTTCCCCTTTTTTCTTAATACAAAGAGCTATTTTGTATTTTCAAGTTATTTTTTTCAAGGGCTCTATTGCCATATTTTCCCGATTAATCAAGACTGAGGAAATTTTTTTTGTTATATAGATCCTCATCATCATCAAAAACGGTATGCTCATGTTTGAGCAGCTGTGGACCTTACGCCATCCCTTTGACCTAAAATCGATCTTTGCTTTTCTTTCCCTTGTACCGGACAAAAAAACCCCAAATACTTTGAGGTTGCCTTCTTGTTTCAGTTTGCCTTTTCCTCTTTTCCTATCACCCTCCCCGTCATAAGGTTTTTTTCCCAAAAATTTTTCTTCTATCACAGACCCAATAAAAATTTTTTTTTTCCCTTTTTTTAAGATGTCCAAAATGTCGGTCTTTAAAATTTATTTTTTTCAGCACTTCTCTTTGTTTACGTCTCTGTCCCGTTTAAAACTAGACTGTTTGTAATAACCCCATTCAAAAAATTTTTGATCTTTTTCCTTGTCTATCTTTTTAACCCCACTCAGAACCAAAGAGCAATTGGGAAAAAATAATGATTGCCTGCCTAGCCGCTGGGTGGAAGCCACCCAATCAGTGATGGCCCGAACCCGGGAATTAAGAGGGACTCAATAAAAAAAAAACCAGGCGGAAGGCAAAAGGGAAAACCCCCTCTCAAAATTGCCAAAAAGAATCTGAAATCCATGATCGCCAAGTCCTTGTAGGACAGGGGACTTGAAAAAAAAAAAAAAAATTAGTATAACTCCACCCATCAATAACGGTATGCTATGTTTGAGCAGCCCTGGACCTCCCACCATCCTCGCCACTAAACTCGATCTTACGCTTTTCTTTCCCTTGTACCCCGGGAAGCCCGCAAAAATTTTTTATATTTTCGCTCATTTTTTGTCTTCGGTTTTGCCCCTTCCTCTGTTTTTCACCCTCCCGTCAGCAAATTTTTCTCAATCTTTTATTCTCATAAAAATGACCAATAAAATTTAATTTCCTCTTGTTTAAGATGTCCAAAAAATCTCTTTTCAATTTTTTTTTCTCACCTTCATCATTTCTTCTTCTTGTCTAGCAATATGCGTACTGTCTTAACCCCAACATTCAAAACTATTATCTTTTTCTTTCTTTACTTAACACCCAAACACTCAGAACCATATGATGAAATTGGGGAAAACTAAGGGTTTTTAAAAAACCTCAGCTTTGTCCAAAGGGTAATGCTTCGGCTTTCCAGATGTTGTTGAGAGCAATTGTGGTGTTTTTGGCAGTGGAAATTTCTTCTTTTTATCCCGGGTGAATCACATATGTATTATTTAAAACGCCCCAAGAAAAGTGAACCTTTCACATTTTCCACAATCATTCCATTGATTGTAACAGTTACATTTTCATTAAAAGACTCCATAGTTGATCATTTTTGCTCTATAGTCTGAAAAAAAATAAGCGGGTTGTGGCATAGGGAGTTGAAACCAAAATTTTTTTGAAATTTTTTTTTTTTTTTTTTTTTTTTTTTTTTTTTTTTTTTTTTCCCCAATTATTTTTTAAGATAACTTTATTTTAAAAAGGTTTTTTTTATCAATTCATATAGTTTAAAATTTTACGTTCAGTTTTTATCAATCGGATAAAAAAAAAAAAAAAAAAAAAATCATGGCAGGGCCCCATACATACCCATGGCTTTTATGTACATCCCCCCCGGCGATATCCGGGCATGCCATGGAATGCTTGACTGCGCCATGGGGGACGGGTTTTAAAAAAACTAAATACAAGGGGCAGGGATATATTTTAATTCTTCCAGCAGGGGGAAAAATGATTATTTTAGAAGTAAGATATTTTCAGACATAAAGTAAAAGGCATTGAAAAATGGTTTATATTATAATATATATATATTTTTAATATAAAATTTTAATATTAATATAATAAATGTATATATAGTATTAAATTTTTATATATATATATATAATATATAATATATATAATAATATAATATATATATATGTATGTTTTTTTTTTTTTTTTTTTTTTAAAGGGAATTAAACATTCCTTGAAAAAAAAATTCTTTGTTTTTAGTTTGCCAAGATTTTAGGTATTCTGTGATGGGGTTTGGGGGAAATTTTTATTTCCAGCATACTGTTAAAATTTTCCCAGCTTTTGTCTAGGGCATGGGTAATTTCTTGGTGCAATTATTATTGGAAATGTAGTTCAGGGTTATAGCATCTTGTTTTTCAAGATTTGAAGTGGCATAAGAATTTAAAATTTAAAAGACATTGTTTTAAAGAGAAAGGGATCGGCATCATGCCCCCCCCGGGTGTCCAAGAGCTTGCAGACTAAAGGTGCTATGCTAATATTTGCTGATTTCATTGTTTTTAGGATTTCCTCTCTAAGAAAATATTATTAAAACATGTCGGCAGTTTAATTGTAGCAAGATATGTTTTTCAGATGTGGGGGAAAAGTCTATGCGTCTCCCTAAACAACTTTTTAATTGAAGAAGTTTTTGGGGACCTTACTGACAATACATTATCATTCCAAATCAGAAAGAAATCAAGACAGTTTTTCCCATTTGGGCAGTTGAATGGGAAAAGTAATTTAGTCCTGTTGGCATTTTTCTCAGATAAGTCTTTATATTTCTGAAATTTTAAAAGCCTGCTCATTTTTTGCCCAGTTTTTCCCATATCGGGGTCTTTTTTTTTTTCTTATCTTTTCATATAGAAAGCCCTTCCTCTGAATCTGGATCCTACACAGGGTGTCCAGAGCCCAACAAGAAGAGGTCCTAAAAAACTTTTGGTGCGTTTTAAAAGTAGGAGTAAAGGTTATACGGATACCCCTTAGCTAAAAAGTATCAAAGTTTTTTGGGGGGGTTTTGTTTTTATCTGATTTTTGTAAATTTTGAAACCCTTTTATCAATAAAAAAAAGGCCAAGATCTTGCCTAGAGTTCGTGAATGTGCTTATTAACCTTTGATGGGGGTCCCTGGGTGACTGCAAGGGCCCATGGGCCATGTGCAGTCTCGTAGTTTAGATTTTTTTTAATTTTATAATATTTCATACAACCTTTGCGATACTCCTTTTTTAAACAAATCGACAATATTTTCCAATATATACCACTTTTAGGTCTTTACAATTTGACACATAATTTTGGAGGAAAAAAAAATGAGATGAGAGAAGCAAATGCTACAACTGAAATTTGAGTAAAAATTAATTGTCATTGTGTCCTATGACATTAATATAAGGGAAAAATGAAAGAGGGGGTTAAATTACAACTGTCGAACGAAAGGTAGATACAACTTTTCAAAATACTAGGAAAAAAGTGAAACCAATTGGAAAAGAATGGAATTTTTCAAAATAAAGAAAACAAGAAGTTTTTTTTCTGGAAAAAAAAGGAAAAATTATAGTACGGGTGTTATGATTCCAGAAAAAAAAAATGCAAATGCACTAATTGGGCCTTCTTCTTTTAACGGTGGTTATGTTGGGCGCCGGGGTCACAGCATGGATTAATTTTAGTTTTCATGTTTTAATTTTTTAGGGGAGTTTTCGTGGTAGGGTCCCCCCGTTCCTTTCCCGGAGAGTGCCCGTGGACCTTTTAGGTAAACATTCTCCTACTTATCCGGGTTGGGGACCGCACTTTATTGGGCGGGGTTGGCCACCCAGGGCTAGGTAGCAAATCGAGGGGAAGTTCCTTGCAAGGGAACAACGCGCCGGCCGATGTCGAACCTCGAACTCAGATTGGTGACGTCTTGAGTCGATGCTTAAAAATTTGGCCACCCCAGACTAATTGGGTACAGCCCCAAAAAATGATCGATTTTAAAAAATCAGAAAACAAGCAAAAACTCATAATATTAGTATATACAATGCTACGCACCAACCATATTGCAAGTGATGAAGAAAAAGGGAAATTTTTTTTAAATCTCCCAAAAAACTTTAGAACAATCCCTAAGAATGTAAAATATCATGGGAGACCCCAATGCCCCAAGTAGGAAAAAAATGATCTATTAAAAAAGAAAAAACCGGGAAAAACCCAAAACAAACCCAAGACACTTGTACCGTGGTTTTACCCGACAAAAAAACGCAACCAAATTGATCTTGTGTGAAACCAAAAATGGAAAAAATTGAAAAAAAATGCCAAACAAGACCCGGTGCCCCACTGCCAAAAAGTGACCCCAACTAAAAATACGACTTTAAAAAGACTCAAAAAGATGGGGGCATCCAACACCACCTCAAGCTTGACTACAAAACTCTTTAAACAAAAGAATTACAGTGTCAAACAAATTTGAAATAATCGTGAAGTGATAAAACACCAAAAAAGTTTTTGGGAAAGAAGGAAAAAAACTGCTGAGCACTGTTTTAAAAAACTTCGCCAAAAAGAAAAAACAAATTTCCCCTGGATATCGAAAAAAACTAAGTGAAAAGAAAAAAAGAAATGCCCCAAAATCAAAAAAGGATCAATAATCCAGTTAAAAAAAAATTTTCAAAAAAAATAAAAAACAAAATTCAAAGATTATTTCGACAAGATAATTTGTGGAATCAATATTGTTCCCAAAAAACAAAAAAAAATAAAGATCTAACAAAAAACATTAATTTGACTCAATGACAAGAAAAAGGAACCACCGCCATTGTATACAAAGTTATAAAAGCCATAAAAAAAGTAAAGAAAACAAGAGCAAAAGAAAATAAAAAGCGAACTAATTAAAATGCGGCAAAAAAGGGTTTAATACTTCACAACTCTGTACAAAAAATGGAATGAAAGAAAAAAGGGGAGAAGACTGGGTAAAAAACAGTCTTTACTCCCATA
>NW_023649309.1:0-6450 GCF_015228065.2 Penaeus monodon | reverse complement strand
TTTTTTTTCTTTTTCTTATTTATTTTTATTGTTTCTATTCGTACAAAATTTCAGAGATATCTGTCGCTGTAGAGAGTGAGTGAGAAAGAGAAGAGGAGAGAGAGAGAGAGAGAAGAGAGAGAGAGAAGGAAAGAGAGAAGAGAGAGAGAGAGAGAAGAGAGGCAGAGAGAGACAGAGATCAGAGAGAGAGAGAGCACAAAGAGAGAGAGAGAGATGAGAAGAGAATTAGGAGTCATAGTCAATTCCCTTTCCCACTCCTAATTTCCTCTTTTCCTTTGAATTAGATTTTTTATATGCTATTAATCTCGTTATGTTAATAGACTGTTATTATTGTTTATCATCATTATGGACGCTATCCATACTATACACATACAATGAACAATCATTAAAAAGCTATTATGAAACCCATTATAAACTAAAATTATAGTGACTTTTGCATTTTCCACAATGATCTTTAGTGTTATCATTATTGTTCAATTATCGGTGGTATTAGTTATTATCGACATTAATGTATGATAATGATAGATATTATGATATGATGTGCTGAGATAATGCTAATGAGATGAGATGTTAATGATGATGTATGATGATGATGAATGATGTGAGATGATGTGATGATGATGGTGATGTATAATGATAATGATATGTTAATGATAACGATGATGATAGTGATGGTGATGGTGATGGTGGTGTGGTGATGGTGATAGTGATAGTGATAGTGATAGTGATGGTGAGGATGTGATGATGAAGTGGTATTGATGGAATGAGATGAGAATGAAGATAAGTAGATAAAGATAAGATAAAGATAAAGATAAAATAAATAACTAAATATAAAATGATATCATGATATGATGGTGATGGTGTAATAATAATTTTGCGAGTGTTCCATGATCACCATCGTTGATAAACTCCCAAAGCCGCAAATATGCACAATATCGTAGCCCATTGCTACATCAAGCTCTTTACCTTATCATAAAATTGTAGTCACACATTCTGTGCTGTACATTCTGCATGTTTACCATATTCGATTAACACTTCCTACTATCGTATTGATCAATTTGAAATACTAACTCACCCCACGTCCTCATCTCGCCTGTCTCCCCCCCTCCTCCCCTTCCTCTCACTAATAATACTAATACCCGTCTACTTCCGTTCTTCGATACTGGGTAATTCCAAGCCCCTATTAACCAACGAGGTAGCAACGCTGTACGTGAAATTTGTGTGCGCGAGTATCCGTTATCACATTGTATAGTGCGAAAGGGATATAACGATTATATTGTCGCATAATCTGTGTGTAGTTGTAGATAAGTATACCACAGATATGACAACGTGATCATATACCATGTTTTTTTAAATTTTTTTTTTTTTTTTTTTTTTTTTTTTTTTTTTTTTTTACCAATGTTAATTTATTTTATATTATAATATTTCAAAACGTTTACGGGTTTTTTCGGCCCTTTGAATTTCGTTGGGTGGGAAAAAGCCCAGGTGAATGCGGAAAATTTTAATAATTTTATTAAGGGGTTTTTTATTTAATTTTAATTTTTTTAATTTTAAAAATTATTAATTATAATTATTATTTTATTTAATTTATTAATTTTAAATTTAAAATTAAATTTTAAAAAAATTATTAATAAAAAATAATAATAATAAAATAATAATAAATAATTAATAATAAAAAAAATAATATAAAGGTATGATAAATATAAAAATAATAATATAATATAAATAATAATAATAAAAATATAAAAAAATAATTTAATCTAAAACATAATAATAATGACAAAAAAAATGAAAAATAATAAATAAAAAAATGTTTAAAAAATAATAAATAAACCAAAATGATATAATTTTAAAAATAATTTTTAAATTAAAAATAAAATTATATAATTAAAAATGAGAATGGAAAAAAAAAAAAAATTAGATAATATAAGTTAAAAAAATATTTGAAAAGGATGAAAAAAACCTCAAATTGCACACAACTTTAGGGTTGATCTCTCTTGTGACCTTTAAAGTTGTCTCAAAATAATGTCAAAAAACCCAATTATAAAACTTCTACGATAAAATGCTTGTTCTATATTTCTCAATTTTCTACAATTTTCTTTTTCCTGTCTCTTTTTTTTTTGTTTCTTTCTTTCTCTCTCCTTTTCCTCTCTCTCTCTCCCCCCCTCTCTCTCCCCCTCTTCTCTCTTATATATATTATAATATATATATATAAAATTTTTATATATATATATATATATATTATATATTTTTTTGTTTTTTTTTTTTTATTTTTTTTTTTTTTTTTTTTTTTTTTTTTTATTGGGTTTTTTGTGTGGTGGTGTGTGGTGTGTGTGTGTGTTTTTTGGGTGGTGTTTTTTGGGTGTGTGTGGTGTGTGTTTTGGGGGGTGTGTGTGGGTGTTGTTTGTTGTGGTGTGGTGTGTGTTTTGTGTGTGTGTTTTGTGTTATGTGTGGGGTTGAGTGTGTGTTTTGTTTGTGTGGGGTTGTGTTGTGGTGTGTTTTGTGTGTTGTATTCCCCAATTCTCTCTTTTATCTCTTTTACTTCTCCATGTCTCTTTCTCTTCTCTCACTCTCTCTTTTTTTTCTCCCCCCCTCTTTGCGCCTTCCCCCTCCCTTCTTCCTGCCACCCCCACCCCTTCTCACTCTCTCCCCTTTTTTGTCTTAAAAATAGGGGGAATTTCACTTCCCGATGTTTAATGGGAAATAGGAGTGGAAAAGCTTTTTTTTTTTTTTTTTTTTTTTTTTTTGGGGTGGATTACGTCAGGGTGTTTGGGTTTAATTTTAAACATTCATGAAAAACCCCTTGAAAGTCCGGGGTAGCAAATAACAGAAAATGGGGCGTGTAATCCCCGCTTTCTTTTATCTCTCACTTCTTCCTTTTTTTTGTCTTTTCTTATTTTTTTTTTTTTATTCCGCATTTTTTTGCATAAAATTTCCTTATGGTTTTAAGAGTCTTTTCATAATTCTGGAAAAATTATAAAAAAATAAAAGATAAAAATGAGGGCCGATTTCGATCTTTTTTTAAAAAAAGGGATTACTGATAAAACAGTTTAAAATAAGTTGCAAGAAATGTCACGCTGCCCCCACTCCCCCTTCCGGCTCCCCCACGTCAAACCGCCCCGAAAGCGAAAAAATCTAAACCCAAACCTCATGTCATCACTTCCCCTACTCATTTCCTCTTTTGCACACTTCCTTTCAAATATTTTTTTAAAAGGGGGTAAAAAATACTAACCTTTACCCTACCACTTTAACGCGTAAAAAAATAGAATTATTTCCTTCCCCTTAAAATAAGGGGAGTGTTAGCTCCCATTCCCTTGCTTCTCTACCCTTTACCTAACTGTAAAAAGCCCCCCGGTGTATTTTTTTACAAAAGGTTTGGGTTTATGGATGTGATTTGCGAGAGGGGATAAAGTTTGCTTAGTTGCAGAGTAATTCTCGACATTGCAACCTCTAACTATGTTGCAGAGTTCGGGGAAAAATCCCCAAGCTTAGGGGCCTCTTAAAGTAGTGTAAGTGTTGGGTTTGTGATGAAATAATTTGCTGGAAAGTCTAAGTTGGAGTAAAGGTTTTTTAAAATTTTTTTTTTTTTTTGTTTTCTAGGGTTGTTGGGACTTTTGTTGTTTTTTTTTCTGTTTTTTTATTTTGTCTTCAAATGTTTTGTTTTTTTTTTTTTTTTTTTCTTTATTTTTCTTTCTTTTTTTTTTTTTAGTAATAACATTTTTGGGTGTGTGGGGGAAATTTTAAAACTGTGGAAATTTTAGTAGGGGGGTAAAAGTAATTAGTGCAATGCTTGTAGTAAAGTACAACATCAAGTTAGTAATGTTGTAGTTTTGCAGTAGTAATTTTTATTAAAATAGCGTAATAGTCCCTACTATGATCATTATCATCATCAATAATGAATATTACTTTTATTGTATCATTATTATCATTTCACTGTTTTCATTTTTCATGTTTTTATTATTACATTTTATTTTATCATTATAATTATTAGTTTAGTATTACTATATCATCTGCTATTTTTATCATCATCTGATATTTTACACTCATTTAATTTTTATTATTTTTTTTTATTTTTCATTACTTTTACACATTATCTATCTTTATCCTCATTATTAAATTCCTCATCATCATCTCATTACATCATCACAAATCATTATCACATCTCATCATTACATTATTATTTTTCCTTCTGAAAATTTTTTTAAAGTCATTTTTTAATTCTCTGCTTTTTGCTGCCTTTTTCCTCTCATAATTTTAAAAATGGGAGTGATAGTTTTTGAATCATCATTAATAAAACTGTTGGATTAATTTTGGGAGTTACATAATTTTATTACCATGATAAAAATGGTAAAAGTTACAAAATCAAGGGTATTACGTTCTAATTTGATATGCTATAACCAATATTATCATTTTTTCATTGAAAAACATTTAAAAAACAAAAACATCGTATATCCTTAATACCGTTTAGTATAAGTCTTTTTTGTTTTAATATAACCATTGCTACTATTTTAGATGTTATCAGTTATTTTTTTAGTTAAGGAAAAATGCATCAAATTTCCCGTTTTTGTAAAAATATAGGAATAGATAAAAAATGTAATAAAAGATGGTAATAAAGATAAAAAATGGTGATAATAAACAGTAATGATAAAATCGTCATTATAATAAAAATAAAAATGATGATAATAATATATAAGAAATAATGATAATAATAACAATAATAATATAAATAAAAAATAAAAATAGTGATACTACTACTACTGCAGCTAATGGAAATAATAATAATAATAATAATGAAAAAAAAATAGTAGTAGTAATAACAATAATAATATAAAATATAAATAATAATATAAACAAGTAACTGCAATTGATACCTTTGGGCAGTAGCAATATTCAGATATGGAGCAGGAATAATAAGCTGGGAGAGAGTGAACTGAAAAGTATCGACAGATAGACAAGAAAAAAAATGACAATGTATGGTCCCCATGCACCCAAAGAGTGATGTAGACAGACTATATATGAAAAGGAAGGAAGGAGGTCGTGGCCTTATGTTGGAACAATGTGTAAAAGGAGAAAAAAACAGCTTAGTTTTTTTATGGGGAAAACTCAGAAGAGTTGTTGATAAGAGGTGTGTGTGGATCGGGAAACCCCATACAGACAGAGGAACAATGGATAAGGAAAAATTCAAAAGGAGAAAGGCAGAAAGAGCTCAAACAAAAGTGGACAGGAAAGGCAATGCTGGGCAGTTCGTTAGAAAAGATCCCAGAAAAGGTAGACAGGGTTAAATCTGGGGAATGGCTGTCAAGGAGTGATTTGAAGGTTGAAACGGAACCTCTCCTATGGCTGCACAAGAGCAAGCAATAAGGACCAACTACGTGAAGCATTAATAGATAAGAGCAGTGACAGTCCACTGTGTAGAATGTGTGGTAAAAGAGGTGAAAGCATACAGCATATTGTTTCAAGTGCGAGAAATTAGCCCAAAAAGAGTACAAAAAGACGTCACGATAACGTGGCAAAGAAAGTACACTGGGATTTTGTGTAGGAACAGGGCTTGAGCATTCAGATAAGTGGTATAACACACCCCAGAGGGTGTTGTTGAGAACGAGGCCGTGAAATTTTGTGGGGGTATCAAGTACAATGTGATAACGTCTTCAGGCAAGAAGAAACCCGATGTTATAGTAATTCATAAGGAAAGATAGAGGCTCTAATAGTTGATATTGCCGTACCTGCCCGATGCGAGGGTTTCAGAAAAAGAGTTAGAGAAGGTAGAAAAGTACCAAATCTGAAAAGGGAAATAAAAAGTTGTGGGAACTGCGATGTGCAAAAGTTATCCGTAGTGATTGGTGCCCTCGGAAAGGGTTACAAAAGATCTTGAATGTTGGATTGAAAATACGGACATTGGGCCTTTAGGTTGGGGGTACTGCAAGACTGCTTTATTTGGGACGGCAAGAATCAGAGAAAAGTGCTAGAACTTTAAAGGAGAAGGACAACTGTTAGCCTTTAGTCATTTGTATGACTCGCCTAACAGGAAGAAAAAACGGCAATAAAAAACAGCCAGTGCAGAAATGCTTAAAAACCGATAATAATAATAATAACTATAGTAATAATTTGTAGTAGTAGTAGTAGTAGTAATCCCTAACAAAAACAACAATTATAAGATAATAATAATTGATGATCGCAATCGAATTTCTTTTTAAACCATTACCATTACTACAAATTTAACCGTAATTTTCATCAAGGAAACTGATGCTGATGGACACGATAGGAATTTTTTTTACTCACCGTGGCTATCCTGTTATTATGACGCTCGCATATCCCAGCTATTCAACAGTACAGAAACGAGAAACATGTGTGGTATATTGTTCAAGCTTCGTAACTGATTTGCTGTATATGCGAGAATAATTTGGATCCTTTATTTAGGTAAAGGGGGAAAAGGTGCGTTTTTTGGGTAAA
>NW_023649306.1:0-6452 GCF_015228065.2 Penaeus monodon | reverse complement strand
ATTTTTTTGGCAATAATACTAAAATTTAAAAAATAATGATAATGATAATAATAATTTTAAAAAATAATAATAATAATAAAAAAAAAAAAATAATAATAATAATAATAATAAAAATAATAATAATAATTAAAATTAAATAATAATAAAATAATAATATAAAATAATAATAATAATATGAAAATAATAGAAAAATTTATATTTAAAAATTTTAATCAAAATTTTTAAAATTTTTTTTTTTATTTTTTAATATCATTGTTTATAAAAAAAGTTCTGGTAAATTTTACTTTTTACCCAAATTTCCCAGATCAAAAAAGAATGGAAAAAAAGTCATTTTGGAGTTACTGTAAAAAGGCTATTTCGCTAGTTTTTGCCGCTTTTCGATTTTTGGGATTTTTTTCTTTTACTTTTTTTATTTATATGGAACTTCCTTTTTTCATCATTATTATCATGTTTATATCTTATCACGTTATCTTATTTATTGCAACTTTTCACATTTTTGCAATTATTATCATTATTATTGAATTTTTGGTTATAAATAAAATTTTACACAACAAATACCTCGTAATAATATAAAAAAAAATTTACAAAAAAAACGTTTCTATAATCTTATTCAATTTAATTATTTATTACTGAATTTTTACTTTTATAAAATTTTTTTTTACATTATATACCGAAAAAATAAAAATTAATAATAAAAACAATAAAATATTAAAAAATTTAAAAAAGTATTATTAATTTCTTATTTTTTTTATTGTTTTTATTACAGTATAAAAATTTTTTGGCATAATACTAAAAATTAAAAGTAATAATAAAAATGAATAAAAAATAAAAATAATAAAATAAATAAAATAAAATAAAAATAAAAAATAATAATAAAAAAATAAAAATAATATAATAAAAATAAAAAAAATAAAATAAATTAAAAATGAAAATTGGAAATAATGAAAATGTAAAAAATAATGATGATAGTAATAATTTAATAATCTCAATGTTACCCAAAATTTCTCTTTTTTCTCCTTTTTCATCTTTATTGTCATTTTAAAGAATTCTTGAAATTATTATCATTTTTACCCTAAAATTCCAAAAATATCAAATGAAAAAAAAAACTTCTTTTTGGAGTCTCTTAAAAAGGCAAATTTTTTCCTGTTTTTTCCGTTTTTTAGATTTGGGATTTTTTTCTTTTCCCTTTTTTATTAATATTTAACAATTCCGTTTTTATCACATTTTTATCAGATTATACTTTATTTCTTTACATCACCCTTATCTCATTATCATCATCTTTATATCATATTGAAATTATTACATCATTTTAAATTTTTAAATTATTTTTGCAATTTTTGCATTTATAAATATATTTTCATTTTAACTAATAAAAACTACAAAATAATGGAAAAAACAAAATAAAAAAATAATAACGTTTCTATAATGTTTATTTTTTCAATTTTCAATTAATATCTTTATTACTGTATTTTTATTAAATAATTTTTTTTTACAATTATATCCCCGAAAAATAATAAAAATGAAAATAATAACAATAATAATTTTTAATAACAATATAAACAATTATTTTAGATAATTAATTATTATTATTTTATTGTTATTTTTACAGTTATAATATATTTTTGGCAATAATACTAATAATTAAAGTAATAATAATAATAATAATATAAATATAATAATAATTTTAATAATATAAAATAAATAATAATAATAATAATAAAATGATGATAAAAATGATAATGTAAAATATTAATAATCATCAAATGTTACCCAAAATTCTCTTTATTTTCATTTTATCATCATTATTGTAATGATTAATGAATTTGGTAATTATTATCATTATTACCCTAATAATTGCCAGAATCATCAATGAATGTAAAAAACGTCTTTTTGGAGTTACTGTCAAAAGGCTATATTTCGTAAAATTTGCCGCTTTTTCGCTTTTTGGATTTTTTCTTTTACCTTTTTTAATTATGGACACAATCCTGTTATTATCATCTTTAAATTATCATGATTATATCATTATTTTTGTCATTATCATATATCATATCATTATATCATTATTGCATTATTTTTCATCATTATTGTTTTATTATCATTATCATTAAAATTATTGCAGTTTTTAAAATATAATTTTACTTAAAATAATAACAAACAGTAATAATAGTAATAACAATAATAATACAATAATAACGTTTCTTTAATCTTTTTTTTATATCTTTTTTTTAAATTTAATATCGTTTTACTGTAAAAATTTATATTTATAAAAATTTATTTTTAAAATTTAAATTACCATAAAATAATAATAATTAAAAATAACATAAAATATTAATTACAATATTAAACATTAGTATTTTAATTATACTTATTATTATTATATTGTTATTATTACAGTTATAAAAATTTTTTGGCAAAAATACAAATAATTAAGTAATAATAATAATGATAATAATAAAATAAAAATTAATAATATATAATAATAATAATAAAAATTTAATAATAAAATAAAATTTAAATAATAAAATAATAATAATAATAAAAATAATAATAATAATGTAATAATGTGACAATAAAAAAATAGTAATATATTAAAAATCTCAAATGTTATCCAAATCCTTATTTCACTTTTATCACTATTTTGTCTGATTAATAAATCTGGTAATTATTATCATTATTACCCTATTAATTGCCATAATCATCAATTAAATGAAAAAAATTCATTTTGAGTTACTCTCAAAAGCTATATTTCGTAGATTTGCCGCTTTTTGATTTTGGGATTTTTTTTTCTTTTACCTTTTTTATTATATATTTACACAATTCCTGTTATTATGATCATTATTATCATGATTATCATCATTATTATCGTTATCATCATCATTATCATCATTATCATCATCACTATCATCATTATTGCAATTATTATCATCATTATATCAATTATTATCATATTATTGTAATTATTGCAGTTATAATATATAATTTACATCTATACTAATAAAAAACTACTATGATAATAGTAATAACAATAAATAATAACAATAATAACGTTTCTATAATGCTTATTTATATCATTATTTCAATTTAAATATCGTTATATTGTAAATATTACTGTTATAATAATTATTTTTAAAATTATACTACAGTAAAATAATAATATGATAATATTAAACATAATAATATTAATAACATATTATAACAATTAGTATTATTATAATTTACTTATTATTATTATTATTGTTATTATTACATTTATAATATATTTTTGGAAATAATACTAAAAATTTAAAAGTAATAATAATAATGATAATAATAATAATAATAATAATAATAATAATAATAAATAATAATGATGATAATAATGATAATAGTAATAATATTAATAATCATCAAATGTTATCCAAATTCTCTTTATTCTCACTTTTATAATCATTATTGTAATGATTAATAGAATTCTGGTAATTATTATCATTATTACCCTAATAATTGCCAGAATCATCAAATGAATGGAAAAAACATCATTTTGGAGTCTACTCTAAAAGGCTATATTTCGCTAGATTTTGCCGCTTTTTCGACTTTTGGGATTTTTTTTCTTTTACCTATTTTATTATATATGGATACAATTCCTGTTATTATCATCATTATTATCATGATTATCATCATTAATACCGTCATTATCATCATTATCATCATCATTATCATCATTATTGCAATTATTATCATCATTATTATAATTATTATCATTATCATTGAAATTATTGCAGTTATAATATATAATTTTACATCTATACTAATAACAACTACAGTAATAATAGTAATAACAATAATAATACCAATAATAACGTTTCTATAATCATTATTTATATCATTATTTAAATAAATATCGTTATTACTGTAATTATTACTGTTATAATAATTATTTTTACAATTATACTCCCAGTAAAAATAATAATAATGATAATAATAACAATAATAATATTAATTACAATATTAAAACAATTAGTATTATTATAATTATACTTATTATTATTATTATTGTTATTATTACAGTTATAATATATTTTTTGGCAATAATATAATAATTAAAGTAATATAAAAATGATAATAATAAAAAAATAAAAAATAATAATAATAAAAATAATAATAGAAGTAATAATAATAATAATAATAATAAAATAATATTACTAATAATAATAATAATAATAATAAAAAATAATAATAATAATGATAATAATGATGATAATAATGATAATAGTATAATATTAATAATCATCAAATGTTATAAAAATTCTCTTTATTCTCACTTTTATCATCCTTATTTCATGATAATAAAATTTCTGGTAATTATTATCATTATTACCCTAATAATTCCCAGAATCATCAAATGAAGTGAAAAAACGTCATTTTGGAGTCTACTCTCAACGGGCTATATTTCGCTAGATTTTGCCGCTTTTTCGACTTTTTGGGGATTTTTTTTCTTTTCGCTTTTGTTTATTATATATGGACACAATTCCTGTTATTATCATCATTATTATCCTGATTATCATCATTATTATCGTTATCATCATCATTATCATCATTATCATCATTATCATCATTATTGCAATTATTATCATCATTATTGCAATTATTATCATTATTATTGCAATTATTGCATTTATAATATATAATTTCCATCTATATTAATAACAACTACAATTTAATAGTAATAACAATAATAATAACAATAATAACGTTTCTATAATCATTATTTATATAATTATTTCAATAATTCGTTATTAACTGTAATTATTACTGTTATAAAAATTTATTTTACAATTATATACCAGTAAAATAATAATAATGATAATAATAACAATAATAATATTAATAACAATATTATAACAATTAGTATTATTATAATTATACTTATTATTATTATTATTGTTATTATTACATTTATAATATATTTTTTGGCAATGATACTAATAATTAAAGTAATAATAATAATGATAATAATAATAATAATGATAATAATAATAATAATAATAATAATAATTATAATAATAATAATGATAATAATGATGATAATACTGATAATTGTAATAATATTAATAATCGTCAAACTTTATCCAAATTCTCTTTATTCTCACTTTTATCATCATTATTGTCATGATTAATAGAATTCTGGTAATTATTATCATTATTACCCTAATAATTGCCAGAATCATCAAATGAATGGAAAAAACGTCATTTTCGAGTCTACTCTCAAAAGGCTATATTTCGCTAGATTTTGCCCCTTTTTTCACTTTTGGGATTTTTTTTTTTACCTTTTTTTATTATTAATGGACACAATTCCTGGTATTATCACATTATTATCATCTTTATCATCATTATTATCTTTATCATCATCTTTATCATCATTATCATTATTATCATCATCATATCGTATTATTGCAATTATTATCATCATTATTGCAATTTATCATTATCATTCCCAATTATTGCAGTTATAATAAATAATTTTACATCTATACTAATAACAACTACAATAATAATAGTAATAACAATAATAATAATAATAATAATAACGTTTCTATAATCATTATTTATATCATTATTTCAATTAATATCGTTATTACTGTAATTATTACTGTTATAAAAAATATTTTTTACAATTATACTACCAGAAAAAATAATAATAATGATAATAAAAAACAATAATACTATTAATAACAATATTATAACAATTAGTATTATTATAAATTATACTTATTATATTATTATTATTATTATTATTATTACAGTTATAATTATTTTTTTGGCAATAATAATAATAATATAATAATAATAAAATATAATAATAATAATAATAATAATAAAAATATTATAATAATAATAATAATAATAATAATAATAAAAATAATAATAATAAACTATAATAATGATGATAATAATGATAATAGTAATAATATTAATAATCATCAAATGTTATCCAAATTCTACTTATTCTCACTTTTATCATCATTATTGTCACGATTAATAGGATTCTGGTAATTATTATCATTATTACCCTAATAATATCTAGAATCATCAAATGAATGGAAAGAACGTCATTTTGGAGTCTACTCTCAAAAGGCTATATTTCGCTAGATTTTGCCGCTTTTTCGACTTTTGGAATTTTATTTCTTTTACCTTTTTTTTATTATATATGGACACAATTCCTGTTATTATCACCATTATTATCATCATTATGATCATTATTATCGTTATCATCATCATTATCATCATTATCATCTTTATCATCATCATTATCATCATTTTTGGGAAATTATTATCATTATTATTGAAATTTAATTGCAGTTATAATATTAATTTTACATCTATACAAATAAAATACAATAAAATATAATATCAATAATAATCAAAAATAATTTTTCTAAAATCATTTTTTATATCCTTTTTTAAAAAACTAA
>NW_023649305.1:0-2500 GCF_015228065.2 Penaeus monodon | reverse complement strand
CCGCGGTGGCTTAATGGTTAGACGTCGGATCAAGACTGTCACGAGAATTGAATTAAAGGGTTCGAGTCAGACCCCCGGGTTTGTTCCTTGGGAAAGGGAACTTCACCTGATTCCTCCCTAGCCATGGGGGCCAAAGCCACCCCAAGCAATGTGCCAACCCCGGATAAATAGAGAGAAGTTTACCTAAAAAGGGACCCCCGGCGCTCTCCGTGGAAAGGAACTGGGGGGCCTACCCGTACTCACTCCAAGGCATCCAACATGAAAAATACTGCTGGGACCCCGGTGGGGTCAGACAGAATGCCGTTAAAAGAAGAAATAATATAATTTTAAAATTTAATTTTTATAAAAATAAGAATAAAATATAGGTATAACAGATTAAGAGTAGAAAAGATAGAAATAAGAATAGTATAGATAGATTAAAAATTTAAAAAATATAAGATATATATAAAAACTGAGATAATAATAAGAATAAAAAATAAAAATTTTAATTAAAAAAAACATAAAACACAAACAACACACACACACAAAACCCCACACCCAAAAAAAACCCACACCAAAACACACACCCACACACCAAAACACACACACACACACAACCACACACCCACAAAACCCCCAAACATAATATTATATAATATAATATATATATTATATATATATAAAAACACACTCACACTCAAAAATTTTGTATATGTTTATTATATACACATGCACACACACACACAACACACACACACACACAAAAACACCCACAACACACACACACACAACACAAAACACACCAACCCCACACCACACACCACACACACAAACCCCAAAACACATACACCAAAACACACACAACACACACACACAAACACCAAAAAACAACCACACACAAAACCCCCACACACAACACACACACACCAAAAACACAAAACACACCCACACCACAACCTAATAATATATATAAGTATAAATTTTTATATATATATATATAATAAATAAATATTATTATATATATAGTAATTTTAGTATAAATTTTAATACACAATTATAATGCAATATTTGTATAGAAATTATTTTTATTAAAATTTTACACACACACAAAACCATATCATCTATCATTTATTGTTATCTATCATTATCTATCTATTACTGTCACTATCTATCTATATACAATATACATATATAAAATGCATCATATATTTTTGCGTGTGGAGTATCACGCAAAAACACTGCGTTTTTAGCTAAAGTGAGGAAACAAAAAAAAAATGCGGTTTACAAACAGCCGGCGACGATCAGCAACTATGATAAAGGGTTTGAGACAGCGGCGCCCTCCGCCCCCCACGCCCACAGAAGATAATGAGGGCGAATAAGACGTAAAGCTCCCCGTGGAAAGTTGTCAGCCTAAGCGGCCAGACCCGCCCGCTACGACCTCATTGCATATCCATATCGATACATTATCTCGCGAACAGGCTCTTACCATCCAAACTCTCCAGGAAGGTCAGCCAAGTTTTCCCAAGATTAACATATTTTGTTTCACAAATGAGGATTCATAGCCTAATGAAAGAAGCAATTAGTATTCAGATGCATAGTTCGTAAACGTGTGTGATATACTCTACATATGGTGTACAGACATAATATGATGTATAGAGATACAGATACATACATACATACATACATACAGTACATACATACAACAGACAACATATATATATATATATATAAATATATATATATATAATAATAGATATACATATATATACATATAATATTATATATAATATATATATATATAAATAAAATAAAAATTATATATATATATATATATATATATATATATATATATATATTAATATATATAATATGTGTGTGTGTGTGTGTGGTGGTGTGTGTGTGTGTGTGTGTGTGTGTGGTGTGGTGTGTGTGTGTGGTGTGGTGTGTGTGTGTGTGTGTCTGTGTGTGTGTGTGAGTGTGTGTGTGTGCGTGTGTGGTGTGTGTGTGTGTGTGTGTGGTGTGTGTCTGTGTGTGTGTGTGAGTGTGTGTGTGTGCGTGTGTGTGTGTGTGTGTGTGTATGTGTGTTTATATATATATATATTTATATATATATATATAGATAGATAGATAGATATATAGAGAGATAGATAGATAGATAGATAGACACATACACACACTCACGTGCACACACACACACAACACACACACACACACACACACACACCACACACACACACAACACACACACACACACAAACACACACACACACACACACAACACACACACACACATTCACCCCTCCCCCACACACACTGTAGCTTCCTCTGAAAAGATTAAGTACCTTATAAATCACACTTTAGTGAAAGTAGGGAGAACCGGTGTGCCTAATAAACGGCGAAGGAAGAGAAGTCCTTCTCAGGGCAAGCTGAAGAGGTCAAGGACTGACATGAGTCAACTAGGTAAGGGCGAGGTAAAGCAATATTACATGCCGGAGCTGGATAAATTTCTGACACCCTAAAG